>NW_016165576.1:0-27095 GCF_001687245.7 Rhagoletis zephyria | reverse complement strand
ATACTATGTAGATAGGGAGAAATAAATAAAATTGTCAAGTATGTACAAGTACATATGTATACGAAATATGCCAATAAATACTCGTGCTTATAGCAAGAAGATTTATTGAGGTTGGCGGCTATCAACTAAAAAGTTTTTAAATGATATTGGCAAGCAATGTTCAGTGCTTGGTGGCTGTAACTATGTGTGCTCGATTTCAATGAAACATACACCAATTTAAAGGATATAACTTCCTCTAATCCATAAATGTTAACCGCGATACATAGGGGGCNCTAAAACCAATTACGCGGGAGAGCTGAAACTTAGCACAGATGCATAGATTGTAAATACCCTACTTACGGTGAAAAATGGTAGGTACTGGGAAAATGAGCGTGGCACTTCCCATAAAAACTGAAATTCTCCTATCACTTATCTCTTGAACCGTTAATGCTAACGTCCTGAAATTGGACACAGCAACATATGTTGTCATTACCGTACTTGCGGGAAAAAACTGAGCGAACGGTGAACGACAGCATCGCCCAATTCGGCGCGAACTTTGCCGTCCGACGGTATTGTATTTCAAGCATTAGTGTTTTTTTTTCGGATGTGAAGCAACTTTAGTTCGTTCGTAAATAACTTCATACATTAATTTAAAAGCTAGTGTTACATATATGTCACGCTCGAATTTCACAGACTAATATNACCGTACTTGCGGGAAAAAACTGAGCGAACGGTGAACGACAGCATCGCCCAATTCGGCGTGAACTTTGCCGTCCGACGGTATTGTATTTCAAGCATTAGTGTTTTTTTTTCGGATGTGAAGCCACTTTAGTTCGTTCGTAAATAACTTTATACATTAACGCAGTATCGGTTATTGAAAGAACTGAACCCCTGACGCAAACAGCGGGATCACCCTTTTGTGGCTTGGTCAGAGTACACGAAGACTCAGATCATCGAGCGTGCATTCATAACACCAATTCTGCTTGGAGTTGGTATATGAGTCCTTCAGCTCTTCCCCATCAGCTTTGAGCACATCTTCCGGTATATCTCGTTTCGCCGGTTTTAACCGTTTTGCAGTTTTAAGGCACATTATTTCTGTATTAATGGGGATGAGAGTTTTTTTTCTCATTTCTCCGCTGCCCATTGTGATTGTAGCTTTTCACAACGTGATGTATTTGGTTTTTCGTTCTCTAATCAGGGGACATCCCGTTCCGTTGCGTCGCTAAGTGGATCAGTCTCTTTTCGTTGTCGGAGGCGTATTCGTGGTGGCGTTAGAGTCGCCAAGTGCGAATTTAAAATTACAGCGGGTGACCCTATATATACTGGGTGCGTACATTCCAGATGCATATCTATTAATTTTAGTCCTTAATTCCTTCTTGTTCATTCCTGCATTACTGATAATGCGAAATTGAATGCCTCACTTTTCGTAGGACATCGCCGTGGGAAAAATAATGCATTTTCGGCTGTTTCCCTGAATATTTTTTCGATTAATATACATACATGAGCAGTAGCGAATGCAGTCATTAAATTTGCCAAAGTTCTTGCAAACTTCCGCTGATCGAATATATTCAGATTAATGCAATGTTTTTCACCAGTCGATGTTATTACTCGATTGCACAGCCTTCGACCCTTCAGTCGGCAAGTTAATAGAAAAGCATTAGAGTCAATTTGAAAAGTGAAAAATATTCATTGACTATCCACTTCTGGAAAATTGCATGAAAGTGATAGTAAACACGCAGCCCCATAAAATGTATGTGCNTCAATTTGAAAAGTGAAAAATATTCATTGACTATCCACTTCTGGAAAATTTCATGAAAGTGATAGTAAACACGCAGCCCCATAAAATGTATGTGCGTACATACATACATACTACTCGTATTTTATAAATCTTATACAAAAATTCAATTTTCCCATTTTCCCCCTGTCTAAATCGTTGCTAATTTTATTTAATAACCAGTAAAACCTGAGCGATGCACTCAATAGTTACTAAATTTTTTGGTTTGTTTGTACATATATAAGTATGTATGTATTACACCGTGCGACAAAACCAAAAAAAAATACAAAACAAACGAAAAATCGATATATTCATGAAACTATGGGAAAAATATAGTAAAACTGCGTTTTTAGTTTTTCACTCCGACGTCAGGATTTTTTTCAAACGACTTTGAAATTTTAAAGATATGATTAATTCAAAAAATATTTGAAACAAGTAAAGCAGTATAAGTTCGGGCGAGACCGAATTCTATATACCCGGCGCAGGTATCAACTATCTTCGTTCCAACTTTCGTTAAACTACCTAAAAGCCTATAATAGTCATATTTATTGTTAACAGATTGTTATAAGAATTAACTTGGAGAAAAGGAACGTCCTCAGTAATTGAAATATCGCAGTTTTCGTACATCCGAAGATTACCGTTATACTGGAAGCTGGTGCAATTTTATTCCGATTTGAAGAATTTTCAACGAATTGCCTTTTTGTACCAAGGTTATTAAATACACCGAGTGTAGTAGAAACTGATAAATCGGTTACCGAGATACACATTTTTGGTCATAAGTGGGCGGAGCCACGCCGAAAATTCAAAACTTTATAATAGTCTAATTTTCTAATCAGTGGTTATTGAAATAATCGATTTTGAGTCAACTGGCTTCAGTAGTTACTGATTTATCGCAGTTTTCGTGTTTCTGTAAATTACCGTTATATGGGAGGTGGGCGTGGCTATTGCCCGCTTTCAAAGATTTCCAACAAATTCCTTAGCTGGATTATAAGCAAGGTTCGTTCCGACTTTGGTAAGAATTGGTGAAGCGGCTACTAAGATATAGTATTTCATCATAAATGGGCGGGGTCATGCCCCTTTTCCAAAAATTTCATAGTAATATTATTTTAAACCAAAATTCTACTTCTAGAGAGGAAAATCTATAGAATTTAAAAACAATTTGTGCTTTTCAAGGACGAATAGGTATTGAAAATTCGCTTTTAATAAATTTTATCTTCATAAGTTAATAAAGTTACAAGGAAGAAATTCGATGATGAGGTCGTGCGTATATTAGTCCTCAAACAATGGTTTTTTCAAAAAAATATATTGCAAATTTTCAAATATATTTAAGGACATTTTCCATATTCATTCGTCCTTATGCACCAAAAAAAATTAGCTCCGATATAATTTTATAAAATTTTTTCTCTCACATGATACCCTTATTTTACTCGTGCATTGCACTGAATTTTTAAATAATTATTGGAAAAATCATATTTTTAAAATCTCAAAGTCCTTTTTAAAAAATATCCCGCCATCAAAGAGAAAAAATGAGTACGCAGTTTTACTATAATTTACCCATAGTTTCGCGAGTATATAAATTTCTTTTTTTTTGTGTAAAATTTACTGCCGCACGGTGTTGTACTTTTACAAATACAATCGCCCTGAACTAAAAGCTAGCAATTATCTAGATGAATGTTCCCACACAATTAAGAGTTGTACGCATTATGTATATGTTAGAGTGCTTTAGCATTTTAAACTGTTGTAAACCCATTATAAGATAATGAGTTAGCATAAATGTGCTAATTTGTTTGAGTTTACCGCTGAAAATCGAAATTTTTTAATTGAACAATTTAACAGAATTTGTTTTGCAATTCAGTTGAGTGAATTTCAATGCAAATTTGGGCATTTACTTAGCATCAACATAAAGTAATAGAAATTACATTAAATTTTAAATGAAAAAAAATAAGAATAGGAAGTTCCCTAACTTGATTTAATTTAAATATTTTAAATTAGCTAAAAACAGTATTAAAGTGATGTGCCCGTAGTCATAGTCAAAATAAATTCCACTGTAGAGTTAGTTGCAGCTTTTTAACATAATTTTCAATGGGATATCTGTAAAAAAAAACTGAAACAAACACAAAGGTCTTGTTCTGCGCATGGTCCATTCCCCTTCCCAAGGCAGTCGGTTTAACATACTCCAGTTTTTCTCGACGACGGAAGGTTAAAATATGTGAACCTTATTTTGTGTGCATTNTTAAGCGGTGACTGTCTGTCCGTCCGTCCGTCCGTTCGTCCGGCTGTGCACACGATAACTCGAGTAAAAATTGATATATCTTAACGAAACTTGGTACGTGCACTTTTGTCTGGCGTAGGACGGATGGTAATATTCAGAAATACGAAAACTGCGATATTTTAGTAACTACTGAAGATTATTCACTCAGAATTGATATTTACAATAAGTTTTAGACGAAAAATAAGAATATTATAAATGTTTGGAAAATGGGCGCAGCCACGCTTATGTTTACATGTGTATATTAGGTAACCGCTGCACCAATTTCTTCCAATATTGGCACAGTTGTTGGCCTTAATATAATATAAGAAATGGCCAATAACAATAAATCGGGCAATAACCACGCCCACATCCCATATAACGGTAATTTAGAGAAATACGAAGTCTTCGATAAATCAGTAAATATTAAAGCTACTTTATTCAAAATTGATGCTTGCAACAATTCCTTACTAAGAAATACNAATTGATATATCTTAACGAAACTTGGTACGTGCACTTTTGTCTGGCGTTGGACGGATGGTAATATTCAGAAATACGAAAACTGCGATATTTTAGTAACTACTGAAGATTATTCACTCAGAATTGATATTTACAATAACTTTTAGACGAAAAATAAGAATATTATACATTTATTTAGGATTTTCGAAAAAATACGAATTATGGCACACGTTTGTTCGGACCCAATGGCTGGAGAGCTGGCGTCGAAAAAATGTAAGAGTGTTTCAAGGCTAATATTTTCAGAATTGGNTTTAATGTTCGGCTCCGCCCGAACTTAGACTTTCTTAGTTGTTTTTTTTTTTGATTTTTCCAAAATCGCCATTTTTCCAGTAACTCAAAAAATGATTTTCGAAAAAATACGAATTATGGCACACGTTTGTTCGGACCCAATGGCTGGAGAGCTGGCGCCGAAAATACGCAAGATTTTTTTCAAGGCTAATATTTTCAGAATTGATTGCATTTTAGTAATGGAACGTTAGTGTGAGTCAGCACTTTCAGTACCGGGACACCTGGCGCCGGGACGCGCGCGAAGTTGTAATTTTAATTAAGACTTCAAACTGTTTTCTCAAATCTGAAAATTTGTATAAGACAGGTAAATATAATGAAAAGCAGGAAACTAATAGGCAGACAGCGAAATATAGGGACATATGGCGCCAAGGCCAAGTAAATAAAGGGCACAGTCAGACTCATTTGCGATAGGACGTCGTGAGTCAGCAGTCGGTAGAAGTGGGAATGGTAACTGCTTAACTGCTAGTAGTTAATTTTTACAAAAGGATAGCCCAGTAAAATTAGACTTTTTCTCAAAAACAAATTTGTAGTAGCGAACTTTTCATACAGTTTACTTCTATTTGACACGTAGATCATGGATCCATAGTCTTGCCACTAAATTTCATATGGGTTTTTTGGTTTTTTTTTTTGAAATTTGCAAGCTTATTATGCATTTTTTGTAAAAAAAATGGTTCAATACAAATTTGTAGAAAATTTAATTTTTTCCAGCTTTTATGTATCTAAAAAAAAACATTTTTTTCTTGTAAATAATTAGCAAAAACCGCGAAAAAACTTTACATTGTACGGATTTCGCCATTTTTCAACAATTTCTGTTCAAAATACGTGTCATATTCAAATGCCAGAGTCGTAGAGAATTTCATTCTCCACAACTTTTGTACGCAAAATTTTTTTTTTTACGATGTTTAGATCACGACCGGAAATGTGTCAAACATGTAACGTCAACCAGTACAGTACGATGGCCAAATTTCCATAGGACGGATTACAAAGATTAAGGTCTTAAAATGATCACATAGACGCCCCCATTGAAAAGAGTGTGGCCTTTCAAAAATTCAACATGGCGTCTCAAATATGGCATCTAAGCTAACATTGCATCGCTAAAATGCAACCCATTCTGAAAAAATGAGTCTTGAGAAAACTCTTGCATATTTTCGACGTCAGCTCTTGGACTACAAGGGAAGTTATTTGGAGTTTAATAGTCATACTTATCGTCAATATAGTCGCAGCCGATAATTAGAGTAGCAAATTCTGAGTCGTACACCCATTTTAGATTTTTGGTTCGAGCAACATCCACTTCGCATATCCAATGGGAGTCAGTTGTGTGTGGCCGGCTACAGGAAAATTCTACGCCAAGCCTTACATGTATGTCTGTTCTATTTGATGTGCAAATGTTGGTTTCAAAAAATAATTCTGTGTTAAATGCACTCGAAAGGTTTTGGCTACCATTTTTTTGTTCGCCTCAGTTTCTGTGTGAAAGTGCTTCTTAATTTCTGTTTCAAATTCTATTTGCAATGAAGTACAAAATGGCATATGCCTTAAGCTGGAGGGGAACTGTAAAAGCTTAGTTAATGTGTTATGCGTTGTCGAAGCTGCACTGATATTCAGCGTAAGTTGGCTTAACGCACTTTTTCACTCAAATTGAAGATGTTTCAAACTAAATTGTCATCATTGAATCATTTTTAACACATTTATACCACTCATGTGCATCAGAAAGCAACTCCTAAGCATAATATGTGAAAAAAATAAAATCTTAAATAACTAACTCAAGAAAAAATTCAAATTTGCACATCCCTTTCTATTTTAACTCAGCGAAAGTGCAGCAATTTGTTTCCCTTTTTCGCGCCACTACTTCTGTCAACATCAAAAACCGGCCAAGCTTTTAAGCGTATATTTTGCTTATAATTAAATCAGTTTTCTACAAAAAAGGCTCGTCGAAGAGGTTGTGTGCCGGGCTGACGTTTGAACATCTCAAACCTTAGATATCAAAAGCATGCGTCGCTGAAAAAACAGTAAAGTAAAAATTTTAATGCTTCGAGGGAAGGGGAATATAGTGGAAAGACGTATTGTATGTAATGGCTGTAATATAACCGTCACACATTTACACATGTACGCCTGGTAAGATTTTAATGTCACATCTGGGTAGGGTGTGGCGTATGAGTAACCTATGACTACCATTAAGAGAAAACGGCAGGCAAGTCATGTTGGATGAAAAATTCTCAGCAGAAAGTATATACATACATATGCATGTACCTTAAATACGATTGTTTACTGGAAAAAAAAAAATAGCTACGGACTATTGAAAAAGTCCACTTTCATGATTCAAAAGCTATGTAGTATTCCTGCAAACTAAAGTTCCCGAAATCTTAAGGAAATCGTTAGGAGTATCTCATTTCTGTAACGATTTTTTTACGAATTTTCAAAGAAAATTATATGAAGTGGTTGACACGAACTCGTAAAGAAATTTCTGTACGAAAAATAAAGAATATTCTGGAAAAATTCTGAAAGATATTCTTCACATAGCAGCATAATTTTCGTTGCTTCACAGATTTTCCTCCGATATTTCGTAAAAGAATGGAAGTGTGGGGAATTTATTTCATTTTAGAAAATACGGCAAAAAATCGAATTAAATCTTAACGAATTCTTTAAAATTTCTTTGCAATGCAGAATACTCTGAAAAAATGGTTTGCAGGGATGTGTTGCCAATCAAAACGAATCACTCACATAGTTAACTCAAATAATATAAGCAAATTTTCACTAGATGCCGAAGTGGCATAAAGGCACTTCAGTGAAATTCAGCACAAGGAAAATAAATTAAATTTCAAAAGTTGCAACAACCAAGGTGTGCAGTCTTTAGTAAACTGAGCAATTATTATGAGACAATATGCATGGAAAAGCACTTTATGTTCTTCTCTTGGCCTACTCCTCTTCTCAATGTCAAAGTGTGTTTTAATTGTAATGAAAGCAAAATTTAATGAAATCACATTCTTGAACTGAATCGTGAAAGAGAGTGTGGATGACTAAAAATTGGACTAAAATTTAGATGATATACAACGAACTGATAGTGAAAAAATTACTTTCATTCGTAATTGCTACGCGTTGCAGCAATTCCTGTAAGCAATTATAGGAATGCATTAAATAGATGTACCATTATGAGACTTAAAGTTCATGGTACTGGATTTTAATTACACGGCTTATCCGCCTTGAAAGTGGCTGCTGGACAGGTAATGTTCAAAAACTTCATTGAACACTCAGCATTTTCGATATAAAAAATGAAATTCAAATTTAAGATACATAAAAAATTGTATTTTTCTCTCGGAAATCAAAATATAGATTCCGTCTTCTTAACTTAAAATATCACGTCGCACCAGCTGAAGAAGAAGTCTCTTTACACTATTAGAAAAAATATCTGCTTTCGAGATCTTATTTATTGTGGGCATAGTAGCCTGGTTGTTCTACAAGTGTCCTCTTCTAGCCATGTCCTATTGGTAGGGTGTTCCTTTTCTGGTTATTCGAAAAATTCTAATCTGAAAAAACCGTTTCCCTATTTTGAAATGAAAAAAACCGGATAAAAAAATGTATGAAGTCATGACCAAAAATTGCAATAAACCTATTAACAGCAAAGATAGCTTTTATTTAGTAATGATAAGTTCAAAGTTGTTTTTTTAGAGCAAAAGTCAAACTGTTTAGTCTTATTTTAACATTTTTTTATTACTCTATCGTATTTATTGACTTTATTTTGGATGTGCTTACTGCCACTCCGGAGGTCCATGGTTCAATTTTTGTCAAATCGCGATCAGCCCTCGACAAACAATGGCAAACATCAAGAAGCAGAACACGAATCGGAGGAGAACATTCATTTATTGGAATCAACTATGATATACTGTTCATCCCCATATAGCCTAGGATATAATATTAAAACTATTACGGTTTCCCTTAAACTGGAAAAAGTCCAGAAAACTTCCAAAAACTCGAAACTTTTATTTAGAAGTTAGCGGGCTTGTTCGATAAAATAATCCGGTTTATTCGATATTCAAAAAATCAAGATTTCAAAACAAACACCCTTAGATATCCCAAAAACCGGTGGAAACCGATTCGGAAAACCCGACTAATTCACCCTGCCTGTTGGCCTCTTGAATCATGCTATTTCTAAACCCTAACTTGCAAGTTTCCATGGGTATCCTAATTTTACTTTTGCTTTCACATAGGGGAGTTTGGAACCTTTCCTGGCTAGCTCATCGGCCTGACACAACCCATAACCCATTTCATGCTTACCAATTTAGAGTGAACTAACTTAACTTTACAAATAATAAAAAGTTTTAAATACGTATAACTATTATAAATATAAATTTCATCTTCTTTCATTTCATTCAAATTAATCGATATCATATCTTAAATTTACTAGTTCGCACTTAACTTTTCATTTCCGTAAATTTTTCTTAAACGTTTTACTGCAAAGGGTGTGGTAAAGGATAGGCAAAGTTGTGTGCAAAAAATTTGTCATTTACACCTCTCATATAACTGTTATTTTCTAAAATGCAACTGCTGGGATTCAAATCAAGGAATTATATGTATACTTATGTATTTTTTTGGGAAATGGGCCTTCGTTCCGCCGACTTATTGTTGAATTAAACTTAACAAGATTCTTCTTTTGATTTTGAACACAGGCTAACTTCATAATATGTAGTTAAAACTGACAGAAATGGACTCAAGCTATGGGCTTGGCAAATATCGATAAACAGCCAATCTAGGTCAACAAAATTATTGATAAGTTCAACAATTTCTCGCTCAAATTACAAAAATGAAGTACGATTGCAAAGGTGATGAATCAAAACACTTTTAATATACCTTGGACTTTCGCAGGAATATTTCCAAGCTAACCTCTCAAGTAACAGAATTTCCTTCTTTAGTCGGGATTGGTCTTTCGTATCTTAGACTTAGAGATAGCCAGTCGGATCGTATAGAGTTCACAATCAGATTGCAGTCCACGTTTTTAGCTTTATTAGAAAGAGTCTGCTTGACGCCCTGTGTTCAGAGACCTCTATAGGTAACCAGCTGCGGTTTGCTTGCAGCTTACGTTAGCTGTGAAATGCGGGACGTATAATTACTTAGGTATAATGAAAAAATTTAATTTTATTTCATATAACCCTGAATCACAAATTTTAATTTGGTTTTTGTTCTCCAGACGCCACTATCCAGTTTGTATGTAGATTCAAAAAATGGAATGGAAAATTTTTTTATGAAAAAAATAAAAAACAGGAGAAAAATTAAAAAAAAACTAACTGGTTTTGTGTTAAATTCTTGCAATTGTGCTAAAGCATGTTCTTTTACAAGCAAATCAATTAGGTAATGAAGCAAATCGATGGATAAATACGAACACATCGAAACAAGAATTTGTGAATCATTCGTAAATATAACGGAAGGACTCTCGTAAGGCGTTTTTTTCAGTAAAATTTACGAAATCTTACATATATTTTACGAAACATATTCGTAAATTACATATTAAATAAAATTAAATATTAAAGCCGTGGATATATTCTTTAACACATACAATGTTTTTAACATCGCCTTCGGTGAGCCTTGCACTGCCTCGTGGGACTTCATAAATAGGCAATTTCATCAGTTATCTATCAACCGCAACCCCAAGCCAGGAGCAGACGCCCTACTTAATGAATTTAAAAGTAAGTACATGTATGATTTTTCACTGAAACTGGACTTTTAGACGCCTTATAATTTTCCTTGAATTTATAGTCGTGAAGGAAACAAATATGTAGCAAAGAAGAATGTTGTATGGAACCTATTCGTATGCATATAAATAAAAGACTTAAGTTTTGTTATAGGTACATAAAATAACCTTTTTTATTAATTTTAAACTGCAGTGTTGTTAGAAAATTTAAATAAAACTTATTATTTAAGACAGTTACACTTGAAATATCTGCACTTTTTTCGTAGAATGTATGATTGCTTTTATTATTAACACTATAAAAACATAGCTCAAATTATAGCACAACACTTGCATTATATTTTAATCATTTATGTTAAGCGTTTTTAGAAAACATTTTGTCAAGCAAAAACGCTTAAAATTAACGACAAAAACAAAATAAAATTGTTGTTTTATAAATTGTACTATGTTGTTTACAGTGTGGAGAATGAAAGAAATCGCATATTCTTCGAAACAAGCGCAGATTTTACCAAAATAATTTCCCTAAATATACGAATTATTTTTGTGCATTTTACACAAATTTCGTAAAAAACAAAGATATTCGTAAACTGTACAAAAGATCTGATTTCTCATATTTTCGTAGTATGTACGAAAATGGTTTTGTACCATCAACGAAAACTTTTGTGGCCCAAAATGACGAAAAATTTCGTAAAATGTACGCAAGTTTTCTTTATATTTATGCAGATTTTATTTTCGGTGTTGTAACTTGATTTTTTTGTAACAGAAAAGGCACGAAAGCAAAAATGTTGCACAGATCCTGTTATTTTTTTAAATTTTTCTTCTGTTAAAGTTTTTTTTTCTTATTTTCATCAGTAATTAATTTGTCATAAACTATCAGACCTACCAGACCGTATGTATGTATATATGTATATTCGGTCTATATAGAAATTTGTTAGCTTTCATTTTCCGTATTTCATATTAAGATTGTTAAATTAGTTCGTAAGAAATACGTGATTAAGTGTACCCACTTTTTGTTTTAAGCTGAATAACGGTAAATTGAAAAGATCTTGAAAACTCATCCATAGAATAAAATTTTAAGACGATTTTCGGTATCAGCGAGCAATTCTTTATAGTAATTGGATAGTGGCATCCATAGAACATTTTGCTGTAAACCAGTGTAATTGTGATGTCACTGAAATAAAGTCACTTCATTTGGCCACTTATTTTTCTCACTCGCATTAATATGCGCTTCTACTTTCCACGTCAATCTTGTAGTTTAACCCGACTAATTATGTTTTGTAAATTTTTTGAATTAAGACAATTAATATTTTAACCTGCAATCACTTGAAGTCAATGCTCAATTACCACCACAAAAGGCTAAAAATGTGTTGTTAAGTGCATTTTAAGGTCTTACCGCGCGATGCCCGACATGGAAAATTTTCAACTTGGCACACTTTACACAAACAATTACTTTCATAAACCAAAAAAAAGCGAAATAAAACTAAAGCCAACAGTAAAATCATTTGCATAAGTGCCTGCCAGGGGTACTTCCAGTCTGAAAGTGAGATTAATTAAGTTTAAATCGTCGTGCAATGCGACAACATTTTCTACGATGACCTTCTGCATCAGCTTCGAAGCACTTGGCAGCGTATAAGCAAAGAAACTGAGACTCGAACAATGGCAATTTGTTGGCTGCACTTCACCTAATTACATTCAATCGAGAAACGCTCAGTTTAAGCGATGCTATTGACCTTAATTTTTATTATAGCCATCCCTCGGACAGCCAGAAGTCCCTTAAGCTCCACCACACCCTCAGCTCAACTGATTGCAATTGCAAGGGGTGGTGTAAATCTCCATGGTGCTTCACTGGCCTTCAGTCATACATACATACGCTTAAATATAGTTTTGTACTTTTGCTCATCGCTGGTACAAAAGCTGTAGGTATGTGTGAATGCTCGTTTGTGCGAGTTTACGCTCGGTCCATCAACAAACTAATTTCATTAGGAGCAGCTGTAACAGCCTCTATACGCGTCACTAACTGAAACCCGACAATAATTCCTGCTAACCCATAATCGTCACCTCACCAAGACAAACAGCACAACAATAGCGTTGGGAACACCAATAAACAGGACAGACTATGACACAACAACTGCGCCAACTGCTGCTCCAACAGCAAAACAGCGCCGACAGCGCAACAAAGCAATAACAATCAAACAAATCTACAGAATTGCTTGCCTTTTTGTCCATTTATTTGCTGGTCACATGGCAGGACGGAGGTGGCATGAACAATGCGCAGTGCAACACATCATGCGGCGCAAGTGTTGCCCGCTAGGGGGAAAGCATTTCTCCAGTTTGGTTTTGGTGTGGGTGTCAGGTCGTTTCAGTTTTTATTGCCAACAAATGCCAATGCGCTTCAAAGCGGCCATACAATTTACAACAACGCACTGTTAACGACGCTACAATCACAACAACTAACTAATACTGCAACAATAGCAAAGGTTAGGACAAGAAATTTCTTTAAACCTTACGACAGCTCTCATAGCAATAATAATACCAACAACAAACAATGACACTGAAGCTGCAAAACCAACAAATTTATTGGGCTAAAGGTTGAGGAGACAAAGGAGAAGATTGTTGAAGTAGAGCGGCAAAGTAGGGATGGCGAACCAGTGCAGCACAATAGGACAAATTGAAATACGTATACAGGAAAAAATATGATAGATATTTATTTATTACAAAACAAATGCATTACTTACAAGTACACACTACTTCTGAAGCGATAGCTTGCACTCAGGCCAAAGCAAGTAAATAAAAGTTAAAAGGATTAAAATTTGTCGTACGTCCGAAAAACTACCCCTTCCTCCCCTACAAAATAAAAGCAACAAAATTTCATCATCACTGGGCATAGTGGTTTCGGTGAGATCAGCTGTAGTTTTTTTACAACGTAGGACCTTATACTGATTACATATATAGAAACAAATTTATTTCCACGTGTAATTTTCTGGATATTGTTTTGTACAGAAAAACACCAATTCACATCAAAAACTACATTTATTAAGTTTTCGTGTACATTTCGCGACTTTCCTGAATGAGGTGTAAATGACCAATCAAGTTGCATCCCTCAGCAGTAGTCAGCCATCATATGACGATGCCATCGGACTTCGTACCTCTCTTCAATAGTTGTAAGGTCATGATGAAACCGCTTTTTCTTTGCTATATGATACAAGATTTTCTGCGAATTGGTCTAGAAGACACGGAGGAAGTGCCAAAAGAATATTTTTTTCCCCAACTCCATCGCCTCACGTTCGGCCCAATTTCTTCTTTCCCAATGTTGATGATTTGCGCCACTGTCCCACTGCCAATTAAAGCATAAGTATTTGTGAGAAATTTCTGTCAAAAAAGTTACGCCGAAAACGCCAGTTTCATAAGTTCTAGAGTTCCTGAAAAGGAAAAATAAATTTCTGCAAAATTACGCCGAAAACCCATTTTTTCGAAACCAGAAAGTCATAATAATAAAAACTATAACTGTTCTGAGTAGCTTTTCAAAATCTAGAGTTGCTGAAAAAGAAAAAAGAAAGTTCTCAAAAGTACGCCGAAAAAAGCTTTTTTCGAGAAAAAGTCGAAGAAATTAAATTTTTAGCGATTACGCGGCTGAAAAACAACAAAGCTGACGTCCTGCCAGCCGAGTTTCAAGTCGGGGCGAGGAGCTGATGATGCATGCATCGGCATGCAGAATATGGTCAGATGAGCGCATGCCCGACGACTGGAATTTCAGCGTGCTCTGCCCAATCCACAAGAAAAGCGATCCCACCATACACGCCAACTACCGCAGAATAAGCCAGTGTATTGTTTGAAAGACTGAAGCCCATCATCGACGAACTGATTGGACCTTATCAGTGTGGTTTTAGACCTGGCAAATCCACCATAGATCCGGTGTTCGCAATACGCCAAATTCTGGAATAGACGCGCGAGAATAGAATCGGCACGCACCATCTATTTGTCGATTTCAAAGCCGCTTTCGAGAGCACGAAAAGAAGTTGTATTTTTGCTGCGACGACTTAATTTGGGATCCCCGCGAAACTAATACGGCTGCGTACAATAACGTTGTGCAATACAATCAGCTCTGTCGGAATAGCGAAGGTCTTCTCCAAACCGTTTGATACCAAACGAGATTTCAGACAAGGTGACTGCCTTTAGCGTGATTTCTTTAATCTGATTTTGGAGAAGATAATAAGAGCCGCAGAACTCAACTGCTCAGGGGCAGTACTTTACAAGAGAGTACAATTGCTGACGTATGCCGACGACATCATTATTATCGGTAAAAACAAGGGCTGTGTCTGTTCTGCCATTCCGGGAATAGATAGAGAAGCAAAGCGAATGGGTCTGGTGGCGAACGAGGACAAAACGAAGTATCGCCTGTCATCACACAAACAGTCAGAGCATACGCGTCTTGGCACCCACGTCACTGTTGACAGTTGCAAGTTTGAAAAAGTAGATGAGTTCGTTTATTTGGGAACCAGCATTAACACCAATAATAATGTCGCCTTGAAATCCAACGGAGAATCACTCTTGCCAACAGGCGCTACTTTGGGCTGAGTAGGCAATTGAGAAGTAAAGTCCTCTCTCCTCGTACAAAGATCACACTTTATAAGTCACTCATCCTGTGCTGGTGTATGCTGCGGAGGCATGGACAATGACAATATCCGATGAGGCGGCTCTTGGAGTATTCAAAAGAAAGATTTAGCAGAAGATTTACGGGCGTTTACGCGTTGGCGACGACGAATACCGCAGATGATGGAACGATGAGCTGTATGAGCTTTACACCGACATGGATATAGTGCAGGGAATTAAAATACAGCGGCTCCGCTGGCTTGGCCATGTCATTCGTATGGACAGAAACGCTCCTGCTCTGAAAGTACTCAACGCGTTCCGAGATGCTGGTAACAGACCAGGTGGAGAAGATTTGGCTTCACTTGGTATTTCCATTTGGCGTCAGTTAGCACAGAAGAGAAATGACTGGCGTGCTGTTTTGGACTCAGCCAAAATCGCTTAGGCGGTTACAGCGCCAATAAAGAAGAAGAAGACAATATATCGGAAGTTACTTAATCAATAAGAAACGTTTTGATGCCAATTTAAAGGAAATTAAATACACTTTTCATTACGTGTATACTGTAAACATTTTTAGAAGGACATTTTAAATAAACGCCATTTTGAAAAAAATATTAATACAATTTCGCATATATATTTTTTATTATCACTAAACTTATAAGCAAATCATAATCTTGGTAAATAATATACATTTCTTTATAATTAATTGTAATTTTTTTCCAAAAAAGCTAAATTTTTTGAAAAAATTTCGAATTTTTTTGTTGGCATTTTTGGCTTAAAAATATAAAAAGCATACACATTTTGTACGTCAGCTCAAATATAAATTAATCATCTTTATTTTCCCATCATTACTATTTTAATTGGTTCTGTAGATCATAAGATATTAATATTTTAAAATATCGAAACACTTTACTTTAACCCCTTATATCTTCTTTTGTTATGGTTTAAATAAACTTAAAAAGTACTATCGATCTGCATTTTTGACTTTCCATAGCTAAAGAGTTGGTATTCTATACATATGCCGACGATGAAGCAATTATAATTGGACGACCCATTAGGCAGAAAGCCTAGGTATCTCATGTAGAAGTCGTTTTGTTGAGTACTACCCTCTGGGTAAACGCACTAGTGCTGTTCTCTTTCGGTACTAGAGAATATTGAACCATGACTAAATGGTACGCGTTAATTCTTTTTAGCATGCTAGCAACTGGCGAATTCAACATTGCGATGGCCCAGAAAGTGTCTGTTTCTTCCCGTCGCATATCGTTTTCGGTTGTTCCGAACTAGTTTTAAATTCGACAGATAGGATCTGGTTCGCCCTGTTTTCTAAAGCTCCTAAACAGTTCTAAAAACGACAAGCGAAAAAGAAATATATTATATTTTCAAAACGAGTCTTTTCGGTTTTCCAATGGTAGAGATTTAAATTATTTGTTTGAGTAATTTCAAGAATTGAAAGTGACCATAGTGGATACAGAACTCAATTTTAATGTGATTTCTACGCATTAAGATGAAGTAAGTTTTCCTTGGACCACTCAAAGAGAGAGTTCAAATCCTTATTTATCCTATAGCTAAGGTCTTCGAACATCCCTATTCTATTGGAGAGATACAGTTGAACGTCGTCCGCGTACGCATGCTTGTGGGCATTTGAGAATCTCGAAAATATCTCGTTGACACATATACTAACTAGTAGAGGGTCAAAAATGGACCGTTGTGACATGCCTGAAGAGCCGGGGGGCGAGTTCAAAGAGCTTACTATTAAATTAACTTTAAAGAATCTATTACTTAAGTAATCTTAAAGCAGCTTACTGCACTTTCACTAAAACCAAAGTAGTTAGCTAACTTAGAAGCTGTGATTAATCGAATCAAGCGCTTTGGAGAATTCGAGTAGGCAGAGCAATATAAGGTGCCGTTGAACAACTAGTACAATGAAGCCTGAAACCAGATTTAAGTTCACTCGACTCAATAAAATCCACAACTTGTTGAGCTATAAGCATGAGCTTGATTTTTGTGCTAAATGGGAATTTCGTCATATTTGACAAACCGCTTGTGTGGTGTATTTGGCTCTTAATGGTGTACGAGTGGCAGCCGCAATATCACCTTTAAGTCCAATAAAGGTATCCCTGCAGTCCCACTTAGCTCATCAGGTAACTTTTTTCAAGGTGAAACTCTAACTTAATCACTATTACGTATTCAAGAGCTTCCTAAAGTGGGTCACCGGGGTTTCGCGAAATTAATTTTGGTATGAATAAGCACGGCAGTCGGTTTGAGTTGCACACAGAAAGAAAAGTTCTATAAACAGCTTGACCGAGACACAGTTATCTATTTTCAAGTATACATATGTACTCGTAGTTGGTATGATTGCTGTATTGGGGGTCATACCTACATAACAGCGTTGAGCTTGCGCTTGACAGCTTGTTTTTTTTTCTAACAGGTATGTGTTGCTGGTCGCTGTAGACAAAGGTTTATATACAACTTTCTACAAGGAACGCGATGAATTGCCAAATTAAATGTGAAATGTCATAACTGGGCACTTGGTAAATCACCTGGAATCTTTGTCTGATTATTTTTCGGATGCTAGTAGTTATATCGGTTTGGTACAAAATCCATTTACGAAACATTCATAGATCTTCAGAGTACTTCGACATTGAAACACACATTGGAATCTGGGTCTCTGAAAGAGTTTTGGGTAAATGTTGATACCGGGGACAGACATCTGGTATTTCTTCATAGCATTCCCAAAATACCAGACATACCAATTATTATAATATTATTCAAAAGACTACGTGAGTAACCTTATATTTTTTGTAGAAAGAATACAACTTTCCGAAGGTTGTAATTTTGTGGTATTCTCATCGTGAATGGGCGTTTCGCACTGAACATACCCAAAGATGGCAGATGTCAGCTGCTCATTAATCAAAAAATCATTGAAATTTTCGCGCGATTCAAGCAAAAGTTTATACTGCATTATTACATATTATTGCTTCCTTCTGTCACAACGTACTCTGTGAACAGTGTTTTCAGCTTACACTTATACAAAATCCAAATTCAGACATTATATCGAACTACTATTTTATACAATAATTAATAACAGAGAAACAATTTCATTCTTCACATTAAAATTTAAAGTATGTATGTATACTATTTCTAGTAAAAGTTTTTATTCTTATTTAAATCGCACTGCCCTTGATTTTTAAGTAATTTGTGTTAGTAAGGGTTCCATCATCTTTTAAGTTTAAGAACCCCTGGTCTAACCTACGTTCCGTCGAAAACTTGAATTTCTAAATGTACTGATTTAGCTTACCGTTAGGACTTACAACCTTGATTAAAGTATGTAGACATACATACATAAATGTTATATACATATGAAACAATAAACGGTGACTCTCTAAGATAGTAGACTTGCATATAATGGTAATAAAAACTATAATACTCGTTGCCTTAAATTCACTCGCATCAGCACATGAGTACCATAAAGGCAAAACTACTGGCAAGACAGTTAAAGAAGGTAGAAATATATAACTAGAGTTCGCTCTTTGATCCGAAACTGTGGGCTTTTGAGCGAAAGGGCGAAAATCGGCAGATTTTTGCGACAAACATATGCCGTAGCAAAGTCACAAAAGAAATATTAATTTTTGCCTTTCGCATTTTCGCATCAAAGAGTGAACTTTACTAAACATTTAAATGGCGCGAAAACGAAATAGGGGAAAGCAAAAAGCCACCAGCTGAAGCTGACTTCGCCGGTCATCCGTGACACGCGGCATAACACAAACTAGGTTAGCAGCGCAAACCCCCCAAAAGCGACCTCCTATCCGCGCTGTGCAGGCGTAAAGGTCGACACTTTATGTGACTGATACAGCAGCAATAATGGTTGAAGCAAAGGAATAGACGATAGAGCTGGAAAACTATCGATGGCACTATCGATAGTACCAATGGTTTTTGACTATCGACAACATCGATAGTTTTGTAAGCACTATCGATAGTTTTCACATACATTATTCAGTAAGAGTAAAAGCCGGTGGTACCTGCTTTATCTTTTGATGTCGCAAAGGACATTTAGCAGAGCAGGGCAAACAATTTCAGAGCGCAGATGCTGCTTGAAGCTAAAAATCGTTGATAAACTTTTGTTCCTTAACAGAAATATAGACATATTTTAGCAATTCTGATCTCCTTTTCAATAGCATCCTCATGGGTAGTGTTTATTTCATCTGTTACAATAAATATTCAAAAAAAAACGCACTAAGTATTAATCGAAAAACAAATACGTATACATATATAACAACAAATTGAATTAAATGACAACCCAACTCACGTTGTTTACGTTTATTTTTTGGACTTTTTTAATCAAAACTATCGATAGTACTATCGATGGTGTCGACATTTTCGATAGTATCGATACTATCGATGGTTGTGACTACCGACTATCTAAACTATCGATGGCCACGACTATCGATAGTTTTCCAGCTCTAATAGACGGCAAACCAATTGCATTAGCGTTGGCGGCAGCAGCTGCTGTCTATGAAGCTAAAAGTGTTATTTTTATTTGCTTTGCTGGCATCGCGCCCCACTTTTCATGACTACACAACAGTCGTTCGTTACGACCACCAGATACTCGTAAATGAAAGGTCTGCCTAAATAAAAGCAAAACAATGCAGCATACAAACAAATATCGATAATGGAAACCAACAACGGTAATGAAAGGCTACGATTAAAGTGCAAAGGCCCATACTCAAAGCGGTTGTGTGTCTTTAACAGCAGTTTGCGTCTATTTGTCTCCTTATGTCGCAGCACTCAGCCGGATAAAATTTTCTTTATATTTTACTTTGTTGTTTTATGTTCTTCGGTGGTTTTCCTGTATTCCACTCAATAGGTGCATAAATTTCCTTTGGATATCAGCTTTTTCATATGACGAACTTTGGGTTGGGACTTAAGCTTATATGTACAAATAGAATGTGGCGAAACTCGTAGCGCATACAAATGTGTCAATGTATTTATAGATGCATTTTATCTAAAGGGCGAATTTAGTCTCAAATTAGATTTAACCAATTGCAGAACTTTTATTTCATTTCATTTTTTGTTTTATCTTGTTGAACCACTGTTCATATTCTACAGCACTTTTTTTCGTTTTGCGGCAGCTACTCTAATTTGATTTTTATTCCAGTTTTTATTATGATTTCCTTTCGTTTATTCCGTTGATGGGAGACACTCTGTTTTACTTTTTACTTAGCTAACCAAACATTCTCAGCTGCATCTGTAGAGCTTACCGGAGGCTCTTTTAAGGATTTTCTTACTTTTCTCATTGTGATTATTTATGTTGGATAAAATCTTTGCACAAGAAATATTAAAATAAAAGCTTATATTTTCTGAGTACCCACATCATTGGGCAGAATGAGTTTTATCCTTCTTTTTAGATACATAAGACTTTCTTTGTTAATGTAAGGGCATGCTTGCAATTTTTCCAAGATTTCATAAATGACTGACGACATTCTGAGAATGCTAAACAGATCTGCTTTCGTTATCCCCACAATATTAGGAAAAAAGCGAACCCCAAAAGTGAACAATTAGTACGATATCTCTGCACATGATACGTACTTACTATCACATCTGTAAGGCGTTAAATTCTCTAATCCTGCACCAATACCCAATACAATATTCTAGATAAGTAGCTTTGAACATCTATTTCAAACGCAAAATACAAAGGTAGTAAGAGAAATGCTTACACTATTAAAGCAAGTCATGCTACAAGTCATAACTACGATGAATCTCCTCGTCACCTTTACGAATACTGCGCAGCTTCGAATCCTTAAAAATTGTTTTTTGGATTGCCAATAGGCTATCAAAACACTTACTTGAAAGTAGAGCGTTTCTTCGGACCCAAGACAAAGATATTTTCCTCCACTTTGAAATTCCAAACTACAAATTCTACCACACAATGCATCCATACAACAAAGCTTCTGCTGGTTCCGCATACATACTAAGTAATACGAAACACAGTCAAGCATTACAACAGAATACCCAACTTGATCGCACTTTTGCGAGATAACTAAAGACGCTTAAGCGCACAACTTTAAGCCCCCACCCGAGACAATAAATAAAGTCAACGTGACCTTGTGTTGCACTCATCAAATGGACCCACCCATAAAAAATTCACTAAACCAGATGTAAAAACACCGATTCCCAAGTTAAGCCTGAAAAAATTTCCCGCTTAGGATCTCATTACCAGCCAATTGCTAAAGCAATTACCCCAAAAGGGTCTCACTTTCCTAACTTACTTGCTTAACACTGTCTTCATTACAAGATTTATACCCAAAATCTCCAAAATCATGGAAATTCGCATCCATGAAAAGTTACCAATCATAGTAGAGCGCAAGCTCATACCGAATCATAAATTTGGCCTCAGGAAAAACTACATCACACTTGGCCAAGCATTGTTTTTCTGTCATCCCAGATATTTCTCAAGCTCAAGATGGATTACGTTATAGAATTAAAACCACACTTGCATTTAACTGTTATATATTTATTCAGTCCTACCTTTTCGTCGCAACTTGTTCGTCAAACAGGGTATGAAATAGCTTCATTCAAACTGCAGGGATGCTTAAATAACATAGATCTCTGGTTAAAAGATTGGCGAATAAAATCCAATGAGTCGAAATCTCCAGGTGATATTCTCATCATTTTACACATACCCATTCGGCATTCGCATTTGCATAAAATGATACGAATTGATCCGCGGCGTAGCGCGACGTGGTGTAGCGCACCGGTCGCGCGCGGTCCCGAGGCGCGAGCGCGGTGCGCGCGGACGCGAGCCGCCGCGAAGCTAAGCAAATTTAATTTTTGAAAGAGCAATAATGTCAATGGATTTTATTTCGTTTTTGAAAACGCAATAATGTCAGTTGACTTAACTTCGCAGTAGGGTGGGAAATAAAGTCAATTGATCTTATTTCCGTTGATCTTATTACCTCTTACCGCTTGACTCAACCAGCCGGGTGAGAAACGACGAGCCTGGCGGCATATCTCCACTCCCACCGACGAGTTGAGTAATATTCGGCTCAACCAGTCGAGGCGAAACGACGTGCCTGAAAGGCACTAGTTAACCATCTGCCTTATGGAATTCGCGTGTTAACGAAAACTCACCACCGAATGCCGGTGACATTGCCGTTGCTTCTCTCTCTCTCTATCAACAGTTATGGTCTGATTATGGCAACTTAACGTAACTTACGTCTCTCTCTTAAGAGTTCTGTTAAATGGGTGTTGCTTATAATTGAACAGCCGAAACTTAATGCCACGTCGAAATCTGTTTCATTTTGATTCTCTTATTTCTACGTTCCGTTAAGTTAAGTTAAATTTCCATAATCAGACTTTAAATTTGAAATTCTGCTACGTACGTCAACGTACGTTAACGCTACTTCGTTAAATGTTTTCGATTTTAAGCCCACTGCTTACCTAGCAAGACTGACCTGACTGCGCGCTTGTTCAACCTTTTATACCTGCTGCGCTACGCACTGGCTGGGAATTCCTCGTGTGCGCTGTCCCGAGTTATGTGGTTTGGTGAAGTAGTTGGTGAGTGGTTCAGGCACGCTTCTGGTACACTGCTGCACAGAAATAACATCCTGACCAAACGTTTTCACCCGGGTGAGGAAAAAATCCTCAAAGGATCAACTTCATTGGGGTGCGTGAAGAAAAATTTAGCAACTGCTTTTTCTTGAAATATCATTTCTTTTATACGATTTATTCAAATAAGATTAACTAAAAGGTCTGAAATTTTAAGAAAAAGGAATTGCATAGTTTTTAGTTATACGACCCATTATTATTCAATTTGATTGCGCGAAAGTTTTGGTTGTGCCAATGGACGCACTCCATTCCTGTTATTAAAGTATTACCTTTTGACAACTAAATCAATTGTTAAATGTAACAAGTACAGATGGCAATGAAAATAGGATTAAATAAATAATCAAAATATAGGGCCTTATGAATAAAAAGGTAGGTGTAATTTCCAAGCATTAGGGTTTCTGCACATTGGTCGTCCAATCATGGTTACTTCATCGTCACAATCATGATCCTCCGATTACATGACGACTACACTTTCGCACTCTCGGTCGTGATATTTCAATTCATTGGGCGTCTAAAAATTCACTTGGGGCAGGTTTTTTCTGTTTTTCTGGTTGATATTTTCGCGATATATTTACAAAAACCCGCAATTTTTTTAAATATGGGCTGTGCTGCCACCAAGGCCTATTTAGGGGGGGAGGGGTTGTAGATGTCACTCGATTGGTGCATTTGTACAGATTTGTGCATTTTTACATTTTTTTGGTACAAAATAAAAATAAAAAAATTGGGAACAATTTTTTTGTAGTTAAAAATACAGCAATCTTGTATTGAAAAATTTCAACACATTGTTTTTCGTGATGGGGATAAAGAAAAGTATTTTGGTATTCACACAATTGGGATACGATTTGTACCAAGTTTCGGAAAATTCCCAATCGTGTGACACTGCCTTTAAACTTGTATTTATACGAATGTTGGTAAAGAATAAAAAATCACCCCAAAATTAAATAACAACAAAAATAATATTTTAAAATTTGTCAAAATTTGTTGCGGGTATAATTTTTTCGACTACTGTACATAAGTTGACTATGATTACTCGGCCGTGCAATCCTAGTAGCACAATGCCACTAATATTTGACTTACAAACAAACTATGGGCGAAAATTCCAACATTTCAGCCCTGTTTATGTGAAATATTTTTTTTTATCTGTATTTTTCTTTTAGTCAATCTACGTTGAAATAAAAGTGAGAATGAAACAAATAAAGAAGTATAATTTTTGGGGGAAACCGAACTTTATATACCCGGCGCAGGTATCAAATATCGTAGTTTCGACTTTCTCTAAACTGCATTTACATGATAAGCTACGATTTCAAACTTTTTCGGTAATATGCTGAATTAGAGTTAATGAAATAATTGAAACAAGTTTGGTAGAAATCTATAAAGTGGTTACCGAGATACACCTTGTAGTCATAAAGTGGGTGGTGCCACGCCCTTTTTGCAAAAATGTCATAATAATACTATTTTTTATCAAAATTCGACTTCTCATACTAATTTTCAACAATTTCGATCCAATATTTAATAAAATATCGTAGTTTTTGCATTTTTTCAAAAATACCGTTATAAGGGAAGTGGGCATGGTTATAGCCCAATTTCGTCCATTTTCAATACCACACTACCTTGGACAAAACGGAAACCAACGTACAGAATTTTGTTGAGATATCTCAATTTTTGCTCGATTTATCGTGTACACGGACGGACGGATAGACGGACAGACGACTTCTCTATTCGTTCTGAGCATTTATGTAACTTTTTTTATTAATTTTTCCCCATAAAATGTGAACAAACAATGCGTGCACAACGATTAGCAAACGTCAGTGTCGTACTTATCCGTTTCTGCATCTTCTACGATTTTCCGATAACTATCCGACAACGACAAGTGTGCAGATCTCCTTTGAAATGCTTGTGCTTGGCTCAAAATTTCAGGGCGAGACGAAAACGCAACTATTAATGGCCGACAAGTGTGCAGATAGCCTTAGTTTTTGCGTGATGCGCGTACAAACATACAGACAGACACCAAAAATTCTAAAAATTGTTTTTGGCTTCTTATGTAGCTCAAGAAAAGACCTCATATTTATTTTTCGTTAATACCAGTAACGTACAGACATCGGCCTGTTACAATTTTATTATATGTATAGATAAAATAGAAGTCACGCCCATATTTCCAATAACCTGATTTCACCGAATTCTAGTACTCTGCCGCAAATACTTTCATACACATGCGGTATCAAATCAAATTGGAAATTGGGGAGTAAATCCGAAACTTGTGTTGTGTGTGTGTATACCGCCTTTATAACACCTATTCTGACATATGGCGCAGTAGTCTGGTGGCTAGGCATAACTTGGTAGCTTACAAAGAGTAGTGTGGGCAGGAATATCGGGGGCACTTAGGTCCTACCCGACAGAGGCGTTAAACAAAATCTTACACTTAATACCTAAGTGTTTATCTCTAACTAAATAAGTGGCCATGAAATCTGCACCTCAGCTTTGAAAACATACATGTGAGAATCCCATCCAGAAGAGAGTGGAGGAGGCAGGAGCCTATTTGGAAGAATGCGAGGATGTTGCATTGGGATTCCTCCTCGGAGTTGTTCAAAGAGAATTTCTTTTGGATTTTTTTGGACTGGCAAGGATGAGGGGTCGTACATACAGACTTGCAAATTAACCAGGGAACTCTACCCTGACTATAACAGGACAAAGACACTAGACTGGCTTAGTAAATCAAGGGCAGAAACACTTAAAATTACAGCAACCATTACCGGTCACTGGCTCATAGGCAAGCATGCAGAGAGAATGTGACTCCCATATAACAGAGCTCGCCGCAGGTGTCAATTATAAGGTAGCGAAGAAAGTGTCCAGCATTCCCCAGGTCTAGCGGTTATCAGGCATGAAGCACTAGGAAGACACATCCCCACACAACTAGCAGATTTATCAGGATTTAGTATAGGTTACATCGGAAGATGCATCAAAGAATCAAGGTGGTTTGACCGAGAAATCTAGATATGGCATAGGTATTTAACATTCCCACGAAAGTGCATCAAAATGACGCAAAACGTACTAGTTGTATCATAATAATACTAAAGCACTGCAACAAACCAAACATGCATTAGTTTTTGAGTGATGCGTGTGCAAACATACAGAAAAAATTCTAAATATTGTTGATTTGGCAGTTGCTACAAATAATAATAAATAGTTGTTGCTTAATATCTGTAATGTACATCGACCAGTTACAATTTTATTATATGTATGTACAGATTATGGTTTTTAGTTAACCCAAGGTGATCAGGGTCTGACCAAGGCTCTCCACAAAGTGCCTTATAAAACTTTTCAATGTTTTATAAATGCGTTTTGTAGACCGTTATAAAACTACCAACATACAATTTATAAACTTATAATAGAGCAATATTTTGCACTACGAACCCCCCCTTTTGGGGCCCTTTTGCGGCCATTTCGGTCTCATAAGAGTTGTATAGACTATTTTATATAGAGTAAAAATTTGTCAATCCATGCATATCCATCGATTATTTTATTAATTTTTGATAGGTGTTGTTGTAATATGATACTGTGCAACATTTTTTCGCTCTAGTACAAATACGATGCAATTTATTTGCATTTAATTTTTCATGCAGGCTTTTACTAAAAGTTACTTGATTTATTAGCTGTTCAAGATAATCTTATTCATTTAACGCGAAAACTTTAAAAATTGTCTGACGATATAAAACATGTAGTAGTTCTTGTAATTTTCTATTTTTATATCTACTTATTATTAATTTTTTTTATAAACGAATTTTATTATCATACGGGCGAAATAAATAAATTGGTTAGCAGTCGCTCGCTCTAAATTTAGAGAAAAAAAAATGTTGATCNAACTATGTAATATTGATGCGCCTAAAAGATGCAGTGATTTCTATTCCCAAGTTACATACCTGGTGACAGTACGAATGGAAATTATAATAGGGAGGTTTTAGTTTTTTAAACTATAATTTTATTTTGTTTAAGCTAAAGCGTTTTTTTAATCGCGGCTCGTTCCGACACAACTAACGTCCGCGAGGATCACTATAATTCTTTCTTCCATAAATCATAGTTGACTATGAATTCGTATATATACATATATATGTATTACCCAAGTTAACCATTATAAAACGTTTCGTCTTATCGGGGTACATATTGTATTTTTTTCCTAAAAAGATCCACACTGCGTATGCGTAACTTCTTTTTCTAAATCGAGAAGCGCAAAGTAAGAGTGCCTTGCTGACAAACTAAACTCGGTAAATTCGCTTACAAATGGCGTTTTGCGAAATTGATAAAACTAAATACATTAGCGAAAACAAATGGGTATTTCTGCATAAGTAAATATGAACCTATTTATGTATATGGGCGAATCTAAACAAGTAAGAAAGTCTAAGTTCGGGCGGAGCCGAACATTA
>NW_016165575.1:20945-27106 GCF_001687245.7 Rhagoletis zephyria | reverse complement strand
CGGTATATATGTAAATATATATGCATTCATATTCGATCGGCTGTCGTTAAACAATCCGAACGATAATGCAACAATGGACTCTAATAGAAAGATATACCACGCTCACAAGAAAGAAGTTTTTAACGATGTTAGAGTTCTGTCTATGCGCCAATAACTATTTTTTTTATGACGGAATATATTACCAACAAGTACACNCAATAAGTCTACAAATAGAAGCGAAAACAGAAGATTTGCAGGAGTCACATACATACAAGACCTAACCGACAGCAAAACACTGCACAGAAATATTCAAAACAAGAACATAACACATGCACATAAGCCACATAGCACGCTCAACAAAATATTCACCAAAACAAAAGACGAAATCAAGAATAACAACAACATATCAAATCCAATGCAAAGGTAAAGTCAACGAAAATTGCAACAAAGTATACATAGGCACGACTAAACGAGCCCTTGGAGTCAGAATAAGTGAACACCAAGCAGACGCGAAAAATAAGAAGACAACAACAGCACTCGCACAGCACTTGACGAATAGCGAACACACAGCTGATTTTGAGAACACCATAATTTTGGACGTGGAAAGACGAGATTAACTTTGGAGAGTCTGCGAATACAGGAGAGGATAAGGGACGCGATGAACTTTACAGAGGACTTGGCAATATAAATTGTGCGTACCGGACGGCAATACAAAGTAACAGATCAGATAGGCGAAGACAGTGACGTCAAATTTAAGTGTTCAGTGCAATGTATTGTGTTAATTGTTATGTAAATAGTTAAACTAATTTAATATGTAAGTGCTATTGCGATAAAATATATGTACATGTATGTATATTTTTCAATCATATGTAACTATGTCTAATTGTTGCGTGTGTTATGTTTTGTTTTTTGAAATAAATCAGACTCCCTGATGAAGGCGTGAAGTACGCCGAAACGCGTAGGAGAAAGAGGAAACGCAGTTTGCCTTTTGAATATACCGGCCGGAAAGCTCTACCAATGACCTAACTTGGATTAAATTAAACAAAATTCACTAAAATAAAATAACATAAAATATACTTGAAATAAAACTAACTTGGATAAAGCTAAAAGCAGAACAAAACACCGGACCAAATACTTACGCTTACTTAAATAAAATAAACCGGTATATATATGAGTAGTCCACTTGCAAAGTGCGCTATGTAAATTTTTTTCGATTTTTAGTTTTTGGTGGTTAACGTACCAGTAATTAAAAGTAGTTTCATGTCCAATTACAATACGGTGCAAAATCCTTATACATTCCGAAAAAAATACCATCAAATGTTAGCTACTCTAGCAAAAGTCGCTATTATACTTACTGTATGTATATATACACTTTCAAAAGTCGCTATAATATTTATTGTACGTATTTATACAAGTTCAAAAGTCTCCATCTTTATTATTTTTATTATTTATTTTTTTTAATATTTTTATTGAGATTTGTACCACGATTATTTATTAGGAAAAATTGAAAAAGCAACAAAGTGTAAGCGGTAGAAGTTATAGCAGCTANAAGTCTAAGCGGTAGAAGTTATAGCACTATTTCGGAGATCACCACATCTCCTCATCAGACTTCTTTTTTCTAGACTTCAGCAGGGATCGAACCTGCGTATTCGATGTTCAAAGTCAGAAGCGTTAACCACTGAGCTATGTACATCCCGTAAACTCTTGTTGCGAATTCATTTTCCTTATTCAACCAACTACTATCAAGTGCAGCGTTGCCATTTTAGCCGTTTTCCGGCTAGGTTTAGCCGGTTTTGATAGCAACTAGCCGGAGAAAATTCGATCTAGCCGGCAGCCGATTTGTTAGCCGGTTTGTAAAAACAAAGTTAGCCGATTTTACTATTTGCCTAATTTTCAGGCGCAAAAAGTAAACAAGTTGTTCGAAAGCAATAATGCAGACCCAATGAAGATTTTTAACGAACTCAATGTTTTACTTTCGCATCTATGCTCCCTAGTGGTTATTATGCTCCCCGTTGGAACAATACCTTGCTCCATTTCCTCAGTTTTATCACAGTTTTGAAGAGTATTTAAAAACAATAGTAAGCACAAACGCTTTTGACCACGAAGCCGAGAAAATGGTCGCTATTTTATTATCACTTTAATAAAGGAATTACGCCAACGCCTCCCTACAAATATTGCCACACTACAAAAAATTACTTTTTTCGGTTGGAAATGCATTAAGAGTAATTAAACCAAAAGTATTTGTTCAACTACAGCAACAAAAGCACAAATATAATGCCGACGAAATAACATCCATAGAGATGCAATGCCAACGGTTAACGTTACATACCTGGAGTAATTTAGACTCAACTGTAAAATTTTGGGCCGAAGTTTATCAATTTCGAAATGCCCTAGGAGAAAACCCTTTTGCTGACCTTTGCAACCTAGTTTTTAGTTTTCTTGTTTTGCCTATAAGTAATGCAGAAGTAGAGCGAATATTTAGTTCAATGAATATAATAAAAACTAAGCAGAGAAATCCAATGTGCGTTAAAACGTTAAACGCTATTTTATATATAAGATACGGTTTAAAACGTGAAGAAAAATGCTGCCATAATTTTACTGTAGATGTCGATCTCTTAAAATTAATGAATTCAGGTGATATATACAATAGTGATTCATTTGATGATGAGGAATATACACTCGATATAAATTAACTACTTATAATAACAATTTCTTTATTGATATTGTTACTATTTGGTAACTTTATTTTTTTTTACTTTTCCTTTGCGAAAGTCAAGCCTCAAAATGACTGTCACCCATAGTAATGAAAATTTAGCTGGAGAAAATCCAAGCGCAAGCTGCACCATTCGCAATCAACAAATATTATCTGACCAGGATTGTTCAACTACTAAATGTAACCATTCTTTTCACAGACAATGTCTTCAGAATTGGTTAAATGAATCCCAAGAATGTCCAGTTTGTCACCGGACATGCGAAAATTCGGGCCAATCTCAGGCAGAAAATAATAATCGGAATAGCAATGATACAAAAAAAACTTCAGGTCGTGGTCGCTATAAAGGTGCCATACCCAAGAGGCATTTCACCCGTGCTACCTCCCGACACCCATACGATCCGGCAAACGCATCTTCGACGCAAGATCCGCCAGGAAGCTTTGATTTGACCTTACCAGATAATGATTCATTGCCTTTGCCAACAACTGTCAATGAACGTCACAGCTTAAACACTTTACCGCGAGATGCTGATGCAAATCGCAAGGCCCCTGTGACAAATTCTAATAATATTGATTATTATATCGTCTCCAATATGATTGAAACTAGTATTCATCGAATGCTTTCTAATTTAAATTTACGGCCAGATGCTGGCGATCACCATCACACTTCGTTGAACCAACGTCAACAAGAAAATGAAACTGAATCTCGTAGAAATTCCCGACAAGGACAGGTGAACAATAATCCTAATGTTAGCAATTTTCCGAACTTAAGTCCAGAAAAAATAACCTCGATTATTAACAATTGGAACGTAAAGTTTGATGGATCTGGCAACGGGTTAAATGTGGAAGAATTTTTGTATAGAGTTCGCTCATTGACGGCATCAACTCTCGACAACGATTTTTCATTAGTACGTAAAAACTTACATTCTATTCTTCTTGGAAAAGCCCGAGACTGGTACTGGCAATTCCATAAACAATCCCCCTATTTTGATTGGACCGACTTTTGTACTGCTATTCGCTATCGTTATAAAGATTACAAGTCGGACTACGATATACGCGAAGAAATTCGTAATCGCAAACAAAAGCCAGGAGAGTCATTTGAAGTGTTTTACGACGCAATAACAGCTATAACTGCTCATTTGTCTGAACCAATTCAAGAATTGGACCTAATTGAAACTATTACTCCAAACCTTAGTCCTGACATAAGACACGAATTGCTTTATGTAAATGTGCGATCAATTACCCATTTGAGGAAATTATGTCAGATGCGTGAAAATCTATTGGCAGAAGAAGCGTTTAAGCGCATTCCTTTGTCTTGTCAAGCACCAAACGTAAGTTATCGCCGTAATGTCGCTGAAGTACAAGCAACAGATTCGTTTGGTACTGAGGGCGAATCGGACTCGGAAGTTCCTCGGATGATAGATGCTATACGCAAAACCGACATTAGATGTTGGAATTGCAATGAGGAAGGCCACTCTTGGCAAGAATGTGTAGGCGAACGGTCCATCTTTTGCTATGGATGTGGAGACAAGAATGTCTATAAACCACAGTGCTCAAAATGCAATCCAAAGCGCTCGGAAAACCTGAAAAAGGGTCCGTTCACAAATGCCCGAATGGGACCCTGAATTCGAAAAAAATTGGATTTAATGAACTTAATAAGCAAACTATAAGCAAGTTTGTAGAGAATAGTTTTAAGGATAAACAAGAATATATACTACACCCTATTCGCCCTTTTCATGTACGCATGCGTGAATATCTAGCAACTAAAAATCGAATTTTTAGCGAGCATCCTTCATTTACACCTCATGCTAAAAAGACAAAACGTTCAACGATGCGTATGCATTTATTTTGGAAAGCAGTTAAGCAGACCAAAAAACAGTTAGTTTCTACTATCGTTAATAGCGGAGTTGACATGTGTTATTATGCAAAAATTAAATTTTTGCATTTTTCCCAACTCGGTTTATTAGACACTGGAGCAAATGTCAGCTGCATAGGAGGAGATTTAGCTAACGAAGATTTTTCTAAATATACAAAATTTTTCAAAGCAAAATCTAATGTTAAAACTGCTGATGGCAAGCTTCAACAAGTACTGGGCTGGATTGAAGTTGATGTGGAATTTAAGAATGAAATGCACAAAATTAAGTTTTTTATTATTCCGTCAATCGCAAATGCTCTTATTCTCGGACTAGACTTCTGGAAAGCTTTTAAACTAGCACCTAACGTCATTTCGTCGTTATCAAGAAGTAATGATAATGAACATGTAAAGCTTGATGACGATGCATATTTTTATCCGCTGGATACAAAACAGCTACAACAACTAGAAGTTGTTAAAGCTTTATTTCCTAATTTTGATACTAAAGGTTTAGGTCGAACTACGGTGATTGAACATAAAATCGAGGTAGGTGAAGCGAAACCAATTAAACAACGTTTTTATCCCGTATCTCCCGCAATTGAAAAACTTATGTTTAAGGAGATAGACAGAATGTTAGAACTAGGTGTAATTGAGCATTCCACTAGTCCATGGAGCTCTCCTATGAGGCTTGTGGTGAAGCCAAATAAAGTCAGGCTATGTTTGGACGCGCGGCGTTTGAATGATGTAACAATCAAAGATGCTTACCCGGTCCACAGTGTGGACCACATTTTTGCTCGTCTTCCTAAGGCAAATCTGATCTCCAAAATTGACTTAAAGGACGCGTTCTGGCAAATTGCCTTAACAGAGGAGTCAAAACCTTTGACTGCCTTTACGGTGCCCGGACGACCGTTGTATCAATTCAAGGTTATGCCTTTCGGTTTATGCAACGCGCCGCAAACAATGTGTCGTCTTATGGATGAGCTGATTCCTTCTGATCTACGACATTGTGTTTTCGGATACCTTGATGACCTTTGTGTTGTGTCGGATAACTTTGACACACATCTAGCGATTTTAGTTAGAATTGCAGAACAATTCAAAAAAGCGAATTTGACATTAAATTAAAAAAAAAGCCAATTCTGTGTCACGCAAGTGAAGTACCTTGGGTACGTAATAGGAAATGGGGGTATCGCTACAGATCCAGAGAAAATCGACTCAATCTTGTCCTGGCCAGTACCAAAAAACATTAAGCAAGTCCGAGGCTTCCTGGGGCTCGCAGGCTGGTACAGACGATTTATTGAGAATTTTGCCGATATAACGTTCCCAATTACTGAAACACTGTCAACTAATAGAAAATTTAATTGGACTGAAAACGCGCAACTAGCTTTTGAAAAACTGAAAGCCAAGTTAACATCAGCACCTGTTCTTATTAACCCTGATTTCAGCAAAAAATTTTATTTGCATTGCGATGCAAGCAATTTTGGCATTGGAGCAGTTCTTGTTCAAATGACTGACAATGGCCAAGAAAGACCCATTGCTTTTATGTCCAAAAAACTGAACTCCGCTCAGCGTAATTATAGTGAGATATAGATATAGATATAGATATAGATATAGATATAGATA
>NW_016165575.1:7646-13528 GCF_001687245.7 Rhagoletis zephyria | reverse complement strand
TAGATATAGATATAGATATAGATATAGATATAGATATAGATATAGATATAGATATAGATATAGATATAGATATAGATATAGATATAGATATAGATAAAGATATAGATAGATATAGATAACATACTCTTGAAAGTGACACCAGAGTTAAATGTGTTCCTCTAATAAAACCAGAGTTATTATTATTCGAAATTTGGCATCTGAAAGGAAACTAAAGAAAAAAATCTCTTGCTTAGAGTGAAAAGTTGCAAAGTCCGAATTAAAAATTGTAAACGATAGGAAAAAAACGCCTTCGAAAAACTTGGAATACAACATTTTGCCGGTTTAAAGCAAAGCAAAACTCCATACGAATAAGAGGGATTCGACCTTTAGTAAACGATTTCGCACTATTTTGGCTTTATCGAATTGTCGGAGCATTTTTTGGACCTAACAAATTTTCCTTTCAATGAATATAAATGGGAAAACATAAAACAAGGACCTTTACCCTCTTCGAAACGCTACATTTCTAGTTTCCCTAGCCTCCTGTATAAAAATATGAGTTTTCATAAAAAGTGGACTTAGCGTTTTTTCACTCTAAGCTAGCGAAAAACATTTTACCGCTGGCACACTTATTTATCGATAGGCGTCTGTTGTTTTATGCAAGAAACTGATTGTTCTATGTTCATAAATCGATAAGTTAATCGGTTAGTTAAACCAGATCAGGTGTTCTATACGTTTTTTGAGATACGAAACAAACTCTGAGGTGATGGATTAAAACGGACTTAAAATTCGTGTTCAGCGACCCTAAAACAAAAGAATATTTCATAAATTTTTTGTTCGCTCTTACTTGTCTTTGTTTTACATTACCTAGCTTGAAAACTGAGTTTACATTTTTTTCACTTATATTTCAAGGTTCGAAGAATCAGATGAAATTGGTTAGATGAGTGGACCACAACTTTTTTTTCATATATCGAAAATCAAAAGTTTCTGAGATATGCCTGTATGTGGCTAAATATATAGTTAGTCAATAAAGTTTAGGTACAGCGAAATTTTTACAATGCGGGCAACTATTTTCTAAATATTTTATTTTTCAATAATTTTTTATAAAAATACTGTTAATTCTACAGCAAAAACTCGAAAAATAAAAATTCCAAACCTTGTGCAAAATTAAAGAAAATTCTGCAAAATTTCATTCAAATATTCCACTTTTTATTTACGCTCTCTAAAAAAAGTTTAGTATGCAGTTTTTTAGCTCATTCAATTTTAGTATAATAAAGTGCAATTGTGTGTAAGCTAGGACTTACCATTCATTTTTTGGAAATTTTTTTCTTGAAGGTGTCGCAAATTTTTTCCATATAAAAAAATTATCAAACATTTTTTTATATGGAGAAAATGAGCGACACCTCCAACAAAAAAAATGGTAGAAATCAATGGTAAGTCCTAGCCACCTCAAACTTGCACTTTGTTATATTAAAATAGAATGGGCTAAAAAAGTGCATACTCAACTTTTTCCTAGAGAGCGTAAATAAAAAGTGCAATATTTTAATAAAATTTTGCTGAATTTTCTTTAATTTTGCACAAGGTTTGTAACTCTGAGTTTTGGGTTTTTTGTTGTAGAATTAACAATATTTTTATAAAATAAATTATCGAAAAATAAAATGTTTAAAAAATAGTTGCCCGTATAGTAAAAAATTCGCTGTACCTAAACTTTATTGACTGACTGTATAATTAAATTTATTTTATTTTTTGTTTTAAATTGTACTTCTACATACATACATACTTCGCATAATTTCGCACAACCATTTGTTCCAATGCAACTGAAATCTCACTTAAGAAAATGTTAAGCAAAATCTAAACTCAAGAGATCGCTAAGTTTTTACAGGTTCTGCTAATTACTGGGTAATGGAGTACATATAAAATACATTCAAAGTACTTACAAAATTACAGTTTGAAATGTATGCGAAGTTGTGGGAAGTTATGCGAAGTATACTCAGGCTATAACAAAAGCTTACTGAAATGTACAGATTTTTAGCGCTGAAAAAGCCGAAAGTACTGAATTTTGAGAACAAATATATATTTGGGTTAGGCCCTTCTCCTTTTCCTCCGCTATGGCAGGCACCTATGGTGCGGGGGCTTAGCCGAATTATGACCGGTCCTTATCAGCGGAGTGCAATCGTTTCTTTATCTCTGTATATTGGGCGAGTGCACCTCATTCCCCTGGTTCGGGCTGCTCGTGTACGGTGTACCAAGAACTGCCGACCCCCTAATACAGGGTGTTAAGTGACACCGTGCCCATGGGAGGGTTTGCAGCCAGGGGGTTTACCAGACCGGCTGCATTATAACGGCGCCTTCCTGATACCAGGCCGCGTCAGGGAGTGACGGTGGCCTCGCCGCGGCATGGGGCGCTGCCGGGCTGGACCGTTAATTTAACTTTATACTATTTAGACCACTGCGCCCGCCTCGTCGGGCAGGTGGTCGTACGAACAAGATGAATACAACTATAACAAACAAAAACAAAAACGAATAAATTCAAACTTCGAGCAGCGGAGGATCGTCGGTTCTCTAACTATCTCTACGCCGGTTGGGAGTCATGTGGAGGCGAAGGCATCTCCGGCTAAGAGCTTTAGTGGGGCCTGCACGGCCAGCGCCGTAGGGAAACCGGAGCTGGTTAGCGACAAAGCTTCGAGCAGCGGAGGGTCACCGAAGTCGATAACCAAAGCTGTATCTATCCCGGGTGGGATTTCTAGCCATGCAGAGGCGAAATCGCCCTGCGTTAAGGGCTTAAGTAGGGCCTGCACGGCCGGTGTCTCAGGGGGGTCGAAGCCAGCTCTTTCTGGTATGTCGGCTAAAGGCGGCGGAATTCTGCCCGTAGCGGGTAGTGCCTGTGCGAAATCTCACACAGTATCTGGGGGTTTGGTGCCTGGCGGAATCGCCAGCACCAGCAGGGGCCTCTCGCTGCGTGTCTTCGGAGGTTCGAGGACCTCGGGTGGGGCACCTAAACGGCGCGCCACCGCGGCGAGAAAGACTCGCTCGGACCGTTGCATGGCCGCCAGAACGCTACGGCGATCAATGTGCTGGTCAAATTATTGATCAGCATGTCCCAACGCTCGAGTGGGCTAAAAAAGTGGTCGGCGATTCGGAGTCTGCGACATCCGCACAGGGGACGGTAGCCGAAGGCGCGAGTGCGCTATCGACTATAAAGTGGCAAAGATCGCGGGAGGGGGAAACCTCTACCGTCAAAAAATCTCGTACGGGGTCGGCTCCTACGTTTAGCGAAATCGCTAATCTTACCGGCTCTGTGGAATTAGGGGTCATGGACCGCAGCAGGGAGGGCGGCGTCATCACTCACGAAGAGTGGAAGCGTGTGGCGGCCGCCATGTCGGCGGTATTTATGAGGGTGGTGAGGGGGAACCCAAGGCCACCACCTACGTGTTAGAGTGCCGGATGGCACCATGGGCTGCATAAGCAGACGAGGTGCGCCGACGAGCGGTCGGCAGCGCTGCACAAGGAGGCAGTCTCCCTGGTGGGGGAGGTTTGGAAGGGAGCCATGGAAGGGTGGTATGGATCCCTACCGAGCTTACCTCTCCAGGGGAGATCGAGGGAATACTTCATTACTGCAACCCATCCCTAAAGATGCATAACTGGAGGGTTATCTGCTGTGACGACTTCCAAAAAGTCACCGTGACAGACTGTGACAAAGGAACAGTCACAATGATGTTTTTGTACTACGACTGCACTTTTCACAAAAGCAATACCAGTCACAGTCACAGTCGCTGCTGACGAATTGTGACTGTGATAAAGTCGCAATTACGTATCGGCAAGCTTCGAACAGTGATTTTGCCTAAGGAAATTTCCGTTTCGGATGGCGGAAAATGTGCTTGAACTGTAAGGATATCTTATTATTTACGTATTTCAAAGAAATTATGTAAAGAGATCTATAATGATTTAAAAATGGTAAATCAAATAAAAAACTTATAAGTATACACGAATACAAATCATACACTTTGTTTATACCGACATATAAAGCGCTTTAAACCAGCTCGTTGTAATTCAAAACGGAAGCGTAAATCAAATATCAATACGCTTAGAAATTCAAAAGTGTATTTACTCGATTTTGTTTTCAAATCGTTGTTTTATTTCTCACATCGGTTAGGAAACAGGTATAAACACATCACTCATTTGACGAGAAGTGAAAAAGGGCTGGCTTTCTTTATACAGCCCGTTTTAAATTTGACCTATTTTTATAATATATTTGAATTATTGTTCGCTTCCATTTCGTTCAATCGCACAAATTAATTGTTAAAGAAATATCGTTAGAAAACAAAAAATGTTGTTTACTTTTTAATAAGGTTTCAGCGAGAGCGCTATAAAGCCACAGGCATTAGCGCACACAAGGGGTGGGTTTTGGGGTTCAAACCCCCCCTAAAGCTAATAACCTCAAATACAAACTGTATCTTAAAGCTAAGAATCCAGCTCTCAAGGAAATTATAAGAAATATTTATTATAGTTTCTGTTGCTTGAAAAAGCGCTTTGCTTTTGCTGTCAATTTTCATGAGGAAATGAATATACGAGCATTTTTTCTTGAGTGCTGCAAACAGATTTAAGAAATTTTGGTAGAAAATTTCTTTTCCATTTCTCATCCGTCGTTTTATATGAATTTTTCGTTTTTCTTGATATTAAAAAAATTTTTCGAAATATTAAAAAAATTTAGAAATCGTGAAAAATCACCATTTTTATCGAAAGCCAAAAACCAGAAATCGAAAAAAGGAACATAAAAGAGCAAAAATTCATGGAATCAATAAATTTATTTTTACTGAGTCTTTTTTAATATTTTTTATTAGGTACTTTTGAAAGTTGAGCGCATCTTGAGTTTATAGAACTTTTTATTAAAAAAAGTAGTTTTTAAGGAAAGAACACAACCGACTTCAATTCTTATATTCAAATTTAGGGGTACCGTTAATTTCTTCATGATCCAATCATCGGATCTCTAAACCAAATTACGGGCCGAACCTTGAGGTATTTCTACAAAAAATTATTATATAAACCGGTTCACGTGGTCCAACGTTACGTATTCCGGCGAATTGATAACCTCCCCTTTTTTTAAAGTCGGTTAAAAGTGTTTGAGTTCTGTTAATCTTATGTAAATAAAGTGCAGTTTATGAATTTTAAAACGCTTATTTATTTATTACATACTGTACATAAAACTTGCATAAATATATTTTAAAGAGCGTATTATCTGAAGAAAATTTTCAGTATTTTCCGGTGATATATCTTCAAAAATATAAAACCCCCCCCTAAACACAGGCATATACATACCTTGTTTATACCGACACATATACCTTGTTTATACCAACACATAAAGCGCCCTGACCCAGTTCGATGTGATTCAAAACGGAAGCATAAACTAACTTTCAATACGCTCAGAAATTCAAAAGTGTATTGACTCGAATTTGTTTTCAAATCGCTTTTTTATTTCTCACATCGGTTAGAAAACAGGTATGAACAAATCACCCATTTGACACGAAGTGAAAAAGGGCTGGTTTTCTTTATGCGGCCCGTTTTAAATCTGAATTATTATTATAACAAATTTGAATTCTTGTCCGCTTCCATTTCGGTCCACCGCGCAAATCAATTCTTTAAAATATATCGAATAAAAATAACAATTTTTTATACTTTTGAATACGGTTTCAGCAAGTGCTCTATAACGATACAGGTATAAATGTTTGAAAGAAATATGTGTTGAGTCAAATCAGCTGAAAAAAGGCTGAAAAAAGGCTGGCTTTCTTTATACAACCCCTTTTTAAATTTGAATTATCTATTATCTATATTAATAAAAATGTTGTGTTCGTATGTCACGGTCGTCAAAACTCGAGAACGGCTGAACCGATTTGAATATTTTTTTTTTT
>NW_016165575.1:0-2635 GCF_001687245.7 Rhagoletis zephyria | reverse complement strand
GTTAAGTACAGTGCATTTGACAGGGAGTTGCTAGCTATTTATTTGAACATTAAACATTTTCGCTATATTTTAGAAGGACGACAACTTACAGTTTTTACAGATAACAAGCCTTTGATATTTGCTTTGAGTTCAAAAACCGAACGTTGTCCGAGACAAACTAGACATATGGAATTCATTGCACAATTTACTAATGACATACGATATATTAAAGGACAGGAAAACATTATAGCTGACACATTATCTCGATCTTTCGAAGTTGATGCAATTAAAGGTACAGAACTGAATTTCAAAGTTTTACAAAATGAACAAGAACAGGACGAGGAACTAATTACATTAAAATCTGGAGACACATCACATAACCTTAAATTAATTCAAATTCCACTTTTAAATTTTAATACTTGGTGAGAATCCTAGGCCATTTGTTCCAAATTGTTTACGCAAGACAGTGTTTAATATGTTACATGACATTACACATCCTGGCACAAAAGCTACACGTCGTCTAATTATTATTTAATTATTAATTAGTACTATTGGCCAAAAATGCACAAAGAAATTAACATTTGGTCAAAAGAATGTATAAATTGTTAAAAATCGAAAGTTAATCATCATACTAAATCTCCAGTAAATAAAATTCCGATTCCCAAAACGAGATTTGAGCATATTCATTTAGATATTGTTGGACCTCTTCCTGTATCAAAAGGACATCGTAACATTTTTACAATGGTTACCAGGTTCACGCGTTGGCCCGAGGCATACGCATTAAAGGACATTTCAGCGGCAGTGGTTGCTAATAAATTTTTTAGAGAACATGTTTCACGTTTTGGGGTACCGTTAAAAATCACTACAGATCAGGGTACTCAGTTTATGTCAAAATTGTTTTCGGAATTAACAAAATTGCTTGGTAGTCATAGAGTTGCGACTACTTATGAGGATAATGCGAAATAATGAGGTTAAAACAATTCCGATAGACAGACTAAAACCAGCGATCATTGAAACAGAACTAATACCAGAAACAAACACTAATATAATGAATAACACAACATCAAATAGGAAACGAGTTACTTTTAATTTATATAACATTAATTCTCTAGAAGGGGGAGTATCTTAGGGTTTGTATTTGTGTTATTGTCTTTTGTACTGTGTTAATTTCAACTTTGTAATTTTAAAAATTTTATACTTAAGTGATTTTTGTAGTTCAAACATCAAATAGAAAATTATTATTATTAATTTTTTTCTCGAATTGCTAACAGCATAAAAATAAATTAAGTTTTGTTAACTTTTAATAAAAATATTTTTAAAAAAATTTCTTTGGAATCAACTACAGATTCCTTGAAGCTTATGGGGAGCTACCTATCTGAAAGATCCCAGTGTGTACGAACCGGTACAAATATCTCTAAACTTGAGCCGGTTTCCTCGGGGGTTCCTGAAGGTTCAGTCCTTGGTCCTCTTCTATTTAGTTTGTTCATAAACGATGTTTTTCTTACATGTAAATTTGCAAATATTCATGCCTATGCGGTTGATATTCATATATATCTATCTAATAACTTTTGAAATATTGATGTATTAGTAAGCCAACTTAATTGTGACCTGGCTGCCATTGAGCAATGGTCTAAGGATAATGATCTTCTCCTGAACTCTAGTAAGTCATATGTATTACCAATTGCAAAGAAGAAGCTTAATGCTACTGCCATACCTCATTTAGTTATTGGCAATAAACCATTACAATTTGTAAGTAAATCACTAATTTGGGTTTTATAATTAACGCGTCTTTGACCTGCACTGATCATATAAATGCGGTAGTTAGTAAAGTTTATGGTACTCTCAGAAATCTACGCCAAATTGCAATATTTACGCCCATTACTACTAGGCGTAGGCTTGCACTTCAATTGATAATACCATTAATGACCTATTCTGAGCTGGTTTACAATAATAAATTAGACTCTTTTTCAGCTCATAAGTTATCTGTACTATCTAATCATGTCACTCGGTACGTTTACGGCCTAAGAAAGTTTGACCACATTTCGAAGTAGAGAACGAGTTTGCTGGGATGTGAAATACATGATTACCAAACGGCCCGGAGCTGTATATTTCTTTACCGGCTAATCACTACAAAGTCGCCTTCTTATCTTTATGACAAGCTGATATTATATATATATGCATGTACATATGTATGTCGCCCCGTATTTGTCCTAATGCATTTTGCCTATGCGGCGTGCTAATTTGTTTGCGCGCCTGATCGTACCACCTTGCTTTTGCTCGCAGTGTTGGGCCCTGTGCCTTTGTTTTCGTGCTGGTGCATATAGGTATGCATGTATGTACATATGCCGACGGTATCTTGTTTGCATTTTCCCTTTGCTCGCTTGTTTGTTTACGCGCTGGATCACGCCACTTTGCCGTTCCTGGATTGCTGATGCTGTGCCTTTGTTTGAGCGTTGGTGTGTATGTATATATGTATGTACGTTTGTATGTATGTCGCTGTTGTGTTCGGTGGGTTTTNTGGATTGCTGATGCTGTGCCTTTGTTTGAGCGTTGGTGTGTATGTATATATGTATGTACGTTTGTATGTATGTCGCTGTTGTGTTCGGTGGGTTTTTATGCATTCCTCTTCCACGCATGTTTGTTTACGCGCTGGATC
>NW_016165574.1:25740-27113 GCF_001687245.7 Rhagoletis zephyria | reverse complement strand
GAAATAATTTCTCCACAGCGTTGTCATACGATAGTAATGTGTCGCATGTGTCGCTATACTAAACTATAAATAAATACAAAAAAAATTAAAAAATTAAAATTAAGTCCGTGGGCCAGGTTTTGAACCCGAACACGCATCCATTCGGCTACAGCAGCTGTTGAGACAACGTGAAAAAAAACATACATAGATACTTGAGTTAGTTTTCAACCTTTGTGTTTTCTTTGTGGCTTCAGAACTACACATCAACCGCTCGCTTACATTGCGATGCATCCTTTCGTTCAACCGTAGTTGTTAATATTTTCTTGGTAGAAAAAGGTAATGCATTCCCATTTTTCCACTGGGTAGATATGTATTAGTTTGCGTGTTTATTGCAGTGGCAATGGACAGCAAATGCGTCGAACACACCCAGGTTGTGTCTTTTGTTGCCTCATACTTCAGCCCTCAGCTGCTTCTACTACGATGGGTTCATGTTGCGGTAAATTAAAAATACGCAATTTCATGAGCTATAAATGACATTAAAAACGTTTACAGTCGTACAATTTTATATGTAAGTGAATGCAAGGAATAAACATCAGCAGGTAGAACCCAGCAAACATTTGGAGCTTCTAAGCTCATTTAAGAGTGCGAAATAAAGGTGTTTCCCAACCTCCGAACGCCGACTTATATGAGCTTAAATCTATACATCAAATCAGCCTCAATATGAGTCTTGCCGGACTCTTATTGGCCTCATATATGAATCATTTCAGACTTTTTTGGATGCTCTTAAATTACGCTTATTGGTCTCATAAATGGCTACTTTCGGACTCCTATTTTAGATTGTTCTTGGACCCTTATTGGCCTTATTCTTTGCTTGTTTTTGAACTTCAAATATCATACATACATACATATGTACATGTGTTCATATATGTATTCATACCTCGGTGCGTATAAACATTACAACATACCAGGCACCGAACATAACAGTCTTTGATGAAAATTGTCATGGAAAAATTCACTATGAAGGAAATGTTCTACAACTAAGAGATACATACCAATTGGTCTCCTTTTTCACCGCGACTCAAATTTCAAAATAAATTTTTATTTGCAATTTTTATGCAAAATTAAAAAAAAATAATTATTATTTTTAATTTTTATATTAAAAATCTAAAATAACAATTATTTTTGATTTTTATATTATATGTCTTAGCAAACAGTTATAGAAGACTTTTATTTATAAAAGCCATCAATAAGAATTAGTCAGTGACTTTTACTTTTAAAAGTCATCAATATAAATAAGGCACCGACCTTTATTTTTTAAGTCATTCATATAAAAGTCATTAAAATTTTTGGCAGTTAAAAAGGTGTTCGGAAACAAAAGTTTACTACGCCTTATA
>NW_016165574.1:12165-23880 GCF_001687245.7 Rhagoletis zephyria | reverse complement strand
GGTGTGTTAGCTGAGAAGTAGATGGAGAAATTTTTACTTCTAGTAGAATACGAAAATACATAGCTCTGCGGGAAGACCTGCGACTCTAACAACGCTGGTCGCAAGTTCAAACCGCAGTGGAGACAGTTGTGATTTTCAGATTTAATAAATTTTAATTGTAATGTGACGCTTAAAAATTCCAAGAGAAAATAATGCAATTTAATACACATAAAATAATAATTTCAATAAAATGTGTGTAATCTGTAAAAGAAAAGAGAAATCGAAAAAAAAACATAAAAAATCGAATGTTAATTTTTTTTATATTGTTACTGTACCAGATCTGTCAAAAATGGGACCACTCGAGAACTAGTTCAAAAGTTCTACAGTTGAGGGCTATGATTTGGGATAGATGAAGAACCAGTACCGTCCCTTTTCAAGCTGGTTCGGCGCGAGCTTCAAACCAGTTTGATTTGCTGCTGGGAAAATACAAGTAACCATATATACCTATGCCTGTAAATATGGATGTATGCATGTACAAAGACAAACTATCAATATTCCTCTAACGAAGGTGGCCGGAAGTTGGATTTATACCTAACGATTAGAGGTATTTAGCTACAGTTGGTAGGAGCGTTGCCTGAGCACCTGCACAGGACCCAATCGCTTTCTCTGGGATTCCTGATATTATCTGCTTACATGATTCGTCCAGTTTTGTTAAACCATTTGTTTTTTTCGATGGATTTATTTATGCTAGTAATGATGCTCCGGTGAAGAATCTCTCTAACGTATGATGCCTTGTCCGTGCCAATGCTGGGCACTCGGACCGTTTCTTCACTTCCCCTCTAGATTGTAGCTGCGGTACTGTGGCTAATGTCGCGTTATCGTGGCAGTTAACCTGACTATAACTTTCCTCGACCTCTTTACAAGTTTCGCTGTCTTGGGCTTATCAAACTGCGGCCATAGATTCCTCGCAGTTCCCGTTTGATGAGTCCTAGTGAACGGCTTAATATTCATCAAGAGATGCGCCGACCTAAGCCAACTCGTCAGCTTTCTCTTTTCAAGGAATGTTCCTATGATCGGGCACACAGATGAGAGAGATGTCCATTTCTCGGCCGTCGAGCTTAACGCGCATTTGCAATTTCTTACTATTTTAGATTTTGTTACCGAGGAGGCAAGTGCCTCTTGAAGAAAAAAATTAACACAATGCTTCGAAGCATCTACATATTTTTTACGACCTCATAATCGAAAAGTCTATTCAACTACAGAGCTAGGCTACGTCCCACCTTTAGCTTGCCGTTGCACTGATCTGGGTGCCGGAGCAAAGCAACATTCACGGCAAGGAAATCATCGGCGAGCTAGCCAGAAACAAGTCGGCTCTAGATATCTCAGTGGCATACGAGGTTCTTTTACCGCTGAACTATACCAAGGGAGACATTTCTCAGTATTGGAAAATGTGGCTAACTTAAGTTAAAGTTTGCAGCCCACATACTGTGCAAACCGGACTTGAGTTATCATCAAATTGAACAGCATGGGTAATGGGCCCTGGATAATCATGACGAAAGCCTAGAATGGAAACATAACACTGATTTTCGTAGCTGTAACATATCATACATGCAGAATAAACCGTATATCATCTTCTGTACAACCGCCCACCAGCACTGGGTACCACTAGAAGGCGGCTTATTCGCAGACGCTTTTTTCGGTTTAAGGTCAGTCATCTCTCAAAAAAAAAAACCGTCAAGAAAAAATTGCCATTATTTCGTGTGTGTGTCCAAGGAGTTCTGTACATCTTAAACTTCTCAGCCTGTTGCCTCACTCTTTCCTCAAGAAATAATGGAACGGGCATATATTTGTGTTGCAAACGTCGGTTGCCCTGTGCTACCTCCAGGAAATTTGACACAAGAAAATTCCTTAGCCATTCCTTGTACGTCATTTTATATTGAGTTTTTACTTTTCTTGAGAGCTGCATACTGGCCTTTAACAGGAAAAGGTTATATTAACCCCCGCAACTTCTTAGCTTCTTAAATTACGCGAGTTGTTCAAACTACAAACCAAATGAGAATCTGCATTTTGTACAAAGTCCTAAAATGGAACTCTGGTCATTGCGGTTTAGACACCCAGCATCACTTAGCTCACGAAGTCAATTTCGAAGCACTGGATGAGCTGCTAATAAGTTATACTGAGAAAAAATTTTATGGAAAGAAACTCTGTCGTATTGGCAAAGGCGGTGGGACGCATGTAGCAACGGACGTTGGGTCCACAGTTTAGTCTCAGGGGGAGGTAAATTTTCTTATGCTAGCGCTCGCAAAGTGGCTGAAATTCAACCTATAAAATTAAGGGGTTGAGGTGAGTTCAGCAGAGTTCAGTTGAGTTAAGGTGAAGTGAATTCAGGTGCGATAAGGTGAGTTGAGGTAAAAGAACATTAGTTGGGGTGAGTTGCGTTGAAGTGATGTGAATTAAGTTGAGATGAAAAGCGGTAAGGTTAGTTGAGGAGTGATGTGGGGAGTTGAGGTAAAATGCTTGAACAAAATATGTGTTACAACATAACTTAACATAACATAACAAAACATAACATAATTCAATAAAATATCAAACAACGTAAAATAACATAGCATAACTTAACATAAAATAACATAAAATCGCATCACATAACAAAACACAACACAACACATCATATCATAGCTCAACATAATATCACATAACATAACATAATATCACATTACATAAAAAATATAACATAACATTAAGCATAACATAACATACCAACACATAATAAACCATATCTCATTATTCAGTTTTATCTTTATCTTTATTCGTTGGGTTTTTATCGCTATTTTTACAAGCTTTTTTATTGCTATTTTTAAGAAACGTATTTAGAACCTAAAAACTTGTAAAAAAGNACATAGCATAACTTAACATAAAATAACATAAAATCGCATCACATAACAAAACACAACACAACACATCATATCATAGCTCAACATAATATCACATAACATAACATAATATCACATTACATAAAAAATATAACATAACATTAAGCATAACATAACATACCAACACGTAATAAACCATATCTCATTATTCAGTTTTATCTTTATCTTTATTCGTTGGTTTTTTATCGCTATTTTTACAAGCTTTTTTATTGTTATTTTTAGGGAACGTAATTTAGAACCTAAAAACTTGTAAAAAAGGCAAAATAAAATAACGAAATTGGCAGGAAAAGGCACTAGAAATCGCAAAAGAAGGCACTAAAAATTACAAACACCGAAAAATAATCAAAGAATACATTTATTTTAGGAATTTTTATTTTACAAGTAAAAAGGGGAAAAACTATGAACTAGATTCATTATATGAAAAATTTGTACTTTGAATCTTTGACTATTTTCTCCTTTCGAGTTTTTAACTTAGAAACCTTTAATGTCTATATTTGTAGTAACATTGAATCACAATATGCATTTTTAAGTTTTCTGGCAGCATTTTCATTCGATTTTCGCGAAGAAAAGGATTGGATGTACTAAACGTGCGCAATTTTCCTAAAATCCGTTCCCTGGTTATGTTTGTCTTTATATATATCTTTTCATTTTTATCTTTTCGTTAACTTTCATCCGGATCTTTATCTTCATTCTTTATTCATCAACATTCCCCACCTTTGTCATTATTAATTATATAAAATTACTTTCCTCTTTGTCTTTTCTTTTAAACTATGCCTTTATTCCTTTCTTCTTCTACATACTCAACTTTACCTTCTGCCTTGTGTGAATCTTAATCTACATAAATGTTATTCCTAAACTGCTGATTAATACATTTATTTAATTCATTGTTAGAAAAAAAAAATTTAGCTGTAAAAGGGGGTGTAAAGGAAAAATGGGCGAATATTTACATATATATATGATAACCCAGTCGCTTATANTACTTTGAATCTTTGACTATTTTCTCCTTTCGAGTTTTTAACTTAGAAACGTGTAATGTCTATATTTGTAGTAACATTTAATCACAATATGCATTTTTAAGTTTTCTGGCAGCATTTTCATTCGATTTTCGCGAAGGAATGGATTGGATGTACTAAACGTGCGCAATTTTCCTAAAATCCGTTCCCTGGTTATGTTTGTCTTTATATATATCTTTTCATTTTTATGTTTTCGTTAACTTTCATCCGGATCTTTATCTTCATTCTTTATTCATCAACATTCCCCACCTTTGTCATTATTAAGTATTTAAAATTACTTTCCGCTTTGTCGTTTCTTTTAAATTATGCCTTTATTCCTTTCTTCTTCTACATACTCAACTTTACCTTCTGCCTTGTATGAATCTTAATCTACATAAATGTTATTCCTAAACTGCTGATTAATACGTTTATTTAATTCAGTGTTAATATTATAGCATACATTTAGGAGGCATTTCCTCTTCTTAGAAGTAAAATTTAGCTGTAAAATGGGGGTGTAAAGGAAAAATGGGCGAATATTTACATATATATATATGATAACCCAGTCGCTTATGTGTAAGCTTAGTGATCAAACGACCTATCCACAAAATACTAAACCCTAGCACCTGGGGAAATCGGTACTGAAGCGTAGAAGGTTTATTGGGTTAAGGTCTCACATTGCTGGGGTATATAGGCTTCCTATGCTGGTTTCTCGTTAAAAAGTGCATTCATATGTATGTATGTACACACTACATAGACGTACTGTGCTTAATACTGCATTGAACGCCGCTGAACGATTGAACTCTATCGAATGAAAAGCGAGTTGCTCCANATATATATATGATAACCCAGTCGCTTATGTGTAAGCTTAGTGATCAAACGACCTATCCACAAAATACTAAACCCTAGCACCTGGGGAAATCGGTACTGAAGCGTAGAAGGTTTATTGGGTTAAAATCTCACAAAAAGTGCATTCATATGTATGTATGTACACACTACATAGACGTACTGTGCTTAATACTGCATTGAACGCCGCTGAACGATTGAACTCTATCGAATGAAAAGCGAGTTGCTCCAAATTCATTGTGATACTTGCACCGCCGCATGCAACTTTCTTTTGAATCGCCAATAAAACACTATGAGAACTAGATTCGACACACATATGTATGTACATATACATATGTACATAGAGTGCATGCCTTCTCCGATGACTACGAAGCATTCTGCAAAGCCATAAAAGAATAATGTCTACATTGGCTAAAATTAATTAAGTCATTTTGATTTAATCGAAATGAGCCAGAGAATGTGGCGAATTGCAAGTCAACGGCGTAGCAGCGGCGAGTAACTAGAAGAAGTGATTTAATTCAATATAGTGTGGCGGTAGGACGAAATTTTTGCCACACGATGACAATAATGTACAAAAAAGGAGCAAGTAGAGGACGGAGCAACAACACATTATCTGACAACAAACAACGAAATTGCCAAACAAGCACGATGTAACTACGAGTACAATAGCAATAACAATAATAACAATGAAAATGAAGAGAAATGGAACGCGATTGCCAATGCTAAAACACTTTACCTATGTATGTATGTATGTATGCTTGTACTACTTTGTACATATGTACATATGTAGTTAACAACAAATGTGGCTACATAGCAGCCTACAGTCAGCGGTCGCCAGTGACGTTGGCAGCGGATGCTGCGGCATCAATTTTGTCCAGTAGCAAGGAAAATGTCACGTTTTCACATAACTCAAGACGAGGCCCGTGACTACGCGCCTTGACTACGAAAAAAAGTTTGCCGCAACGAGAGTGTTGCAACGGCAACGGCAACAGGAACAACTACTGCAACAGCAACACCGTGTTGCAGGGGAAAATTCAAGTAGCTGCCTGGAGCTGCAATGGAGCGTGAGAAATGTTTGCGATTTTTTTTCTGTTCTAGTTTTCGTCGTTGGCCGGGACAGGCGAGCAAATCATCAAAAATGCAACATACATATAAAGTAGAAAATGAGTACATATGTACATATATGGGGCATTCGACGCCAATCGGACACCGTTAGGCTTTTGCATCTCCGATTTTTGCATACATTTTTATGTTGACCAGTTGTGCGAGGCCTGCCTGATTTTTTTCAATATTTTGTCTTGCCAAAATGTATCCTTATTAAAAATGTCCATACTCGAAACCAATTAGAACCACTTTTGCAGTTTTTCTTTTTCAAAACATTTTTGGAATGTAACACCGGAAAAATTTTCCATAGTGAATTTTCACAAAATTTTTAATACAAAATGTTGGCTTCAAAAAAAAAAAACACACACTGCTCGACTAGGATAAAGGTAAAGGGAAAGATAATGATAACGATGAAAAGATAAATATAAAAAGATAAAAAAGGTAAAAAGCGAAAGAGAAAAAAATAGAAACAAATAAAGAAAATAGAGGTAAAGATAGAGGCAGGGGAAAAGATAAAGATAAAACTGAAGGATGGGATATGTGTTATGTTTTGGTATGTTATGTTGTGTTATGCTATATTATGTACGGTTATTTTATGATGCGATATGTTTTATTATGTTATGTTATCTTATGTCATGTTATGTTTTGTTATGTTATGATATGTTATGGTCTGTTATGGTATGTTATGTTATGTTTTGATATGTTTCATTATGTTGTTAATCAAGTTGTTATGTTATTTTGTGTTATGCTATGCTATTTTGTGTCATATTGTTCAACGCATTTCACTTCAACTCACCACAGCTCGCTCCAAATCACCTCAACTACCCTCATCTCACCTTAACTAGCCTCATCAATTCCTTTTAGTTCACCTCAACTCGCCTTATCTCACCTGAACTCATCGCACCTCAGCCGACCTCACCCTAACTCACCTTTATTTATCTAAACTCACTAAAACTTATCTCAACTCACCTCACCTGAACTCATTTCACTACAATTCGCTTCATCTTAACTAAAATCACTTTAACTCCTTTTAATTTTAGTGGTTGCATTTCAACCGCTGGGCATAAAAAGTTGTGAAAACAATCGGAGATGCAAAAACCAAATTCGGCCCGATTTGGTGTGGAATGCCCCATATAATCGTTCAAGTATACACATTTTTTTAAACAAAAAATTGTTTTTCCCTTACAAGTACTACTCTGTCTAGTGGTTGCTTGTCTGCTGGCCGAAATGCGTTTAAAAAGGATTATGTTTACTTACGAGTTTTTTTTTTTTTTTGGCATTTTAAGGAACTTACGGTTTGTGTAGGTAATTTTAATTGGCGAAATTTTCACATATTCATATACTACTCGCATATATACATACATACTTGCATGCATACGTTTGCAATTGGTTAGAGTTCAAAATATACAAGAAATACGTGCATCTTTTTGTCAAATTGAATTGACTACATTTTTCATTCAGCGAAATATATGTATGTCATACAAATGTATGTACTCGTATATATACATTGTATCTACGCGCAATCAGAACTCCTGCTTACCATTCACCTCAACGTAAATGAAAGACAAATTGCATGGATATCAGCAATAAGTTGTCGTAGCTGATAGGTGCATAAATTTTCACTTAGAAATAGGAATATGTATGCAAATTGATTGGCTGTTACGTTGGAAATAATGTATGTAGCTGATATACCTATATTTAGATTGATGTGAAATAAGGAGGACTGGATTTTTTCTGGAATGCGCCGTTTCCTTGGAGGGAAATCGTTTGCATACTAAGTAGCTCTTGGACTGTATGGGAAGTAAAATTATATATGTACATACATATGTAAATAGGAAAAACGAATACTGATAAAAAAAGGTACTCAAAACTATCGAGAATGATATCGACACCGATATCGATTAATCGATACATATCGATTGGTTGGTTGCAACGTTTGTTTGAGTATCGGGCCATGCCTAAATTAGATTTTCATACGCTTTCACTTGAATCTGTCTATAACTCTACTAATGTTAGTTGTGCTAAGAGCCTAGTATTTCACGTATTTTAGGTTAAATTTAGCTGCTTATTTCCCCAAGTTGCCAGATTCCCATAATTGTGGCTGTTAACCCCAAGACTTCATCTCTTGACTTCCTTAAGTGGTCTAGAGCACGATAGATATTGATCCTTATAAGTCAGCCTTATAAGTCATAGCTTAAGAGAGGAATTAGGTTTTCTTACTGATCACTACAGGATAACACGATAATGGAAGCAGTTTTCAATTCTGGAAGTTGTTCGTTTTGCAGCAGAACATATTAGCCAGGTTCTTTTGCCTTAGCTTCTTAAGATGGGAGGTTTTTAGTGGTACTATGCGTATAAGCAAAGACCTGTAACTTAAACTCTTTAACTTTTGGTCGCGCTTCTGTAAGAATAATCGCTTTATCTGATCCAAGTGGTAGCCCTAGTTGCTCATCTACCCAAATCTTGAAAAAAGAAAGCAATGAAAATGAATATTCAAAATATGGGCTTTTTCGTTCAAAAACAATTTACAATACTTTATACATATGTATAGTATATACATACATATGTATGTAAGTACTTTCGTCCTATATGAATTTTCTCTATCTTAACATAATGGTTTTGCTCATAATTTCTATTTAGGAATATATTTAAGCATATGCACTTATTTCAGTAATTTCAGTAAAACCAATGAGGCATGCAAAATGTGCAATTCATCTCATGATGGTACCTATACTAAAATAATGTGAATGCTTAAAACTAGCATATATGTATGTAAATTGATGTGGCATACTTATCCGCTAAGTATACAAGGATATATGTAAGTAAGAGGCTACACGAGCTTGCACTTAAGTGATAACTTACAAGAAAAAAAAGAACTCGCGAGTACGAAAAAAAACCCCGAAGGAGTTAGTACAAATGCCACTTGAAAACTAAATATTTCATTTATTTTCTGCTGCTAGCATAATTTAAATTACTTGCTTAGCCTCAAAGTATTCAACCATGAAGTTAAAGGTATGCGTACATATGCGAACAGTTGGACACTCTGAAAAGTATTTAAAAAATAATAATCAGCAATTTTTTAGTGAATTTTCAGCTAGAAAATGCTGTCTTCATATTCACTTTACTAGTTCTAGTATACAGATACATATTTACATATTTAAGGTGGAAGGTTTTGCTAGTTGTCTGCTTGTTTGTTAGGGATAGCCTTAAGACATACAGAGAGACTTTTACATTGGTAGCATGAAGCTTTTGCCTGCGAAGGCCCCTAGTAAAATTTTCCGGTGAATAATTTTCTAGAATAAATCAATCCTCTAATGAACTTCCAAATATGCTTTTTGCAGGGTTTCTTGAATTAAGAGTCAAAATGACCTTTTCAGGCGGGAGCTAATAGGTTAAAATGTTCTACGAAAATATTTCCCATAAAATTTTATTATCTATGTCTTAACCTTTAATTTCGCGCAGATATTTATTTTAACCATTTTTTTTTCACTTTTTTGAAAACTACTTAGGCCGGGACATGAAAACTTTCGTAGGCCATAAAATAAAAATACGAGCTAAATTTTGCAAATCCATCGAGTGTTTTATCATTGGATACGTATGCTTTCAGAAAATATTAGCTTAATCCGGGCTGGTTTGAACTGTCATAAAAATGGTCGCACAGTGTTATTCGATGAACAACCTACATGCTTGATACCACACTAGGGCCAATCAGAGCTGCTTGCGGGTTAATCCCCTTCAAAACAGAACTGATCTTCCACAAGAACAAAAGTGTGCGCTCTCTATCTGCTGATATTAAATGAAGATACTTTGAATCCCTCTTCCAAAGCGAAATTCAAAGATATGAAGTAAATTGCAAAGGGGAGAGTTCAGAAGGGTCTAGCGGCTTACTATACCAGCTAGAGAGCTTTTGGAAACACATTACCTCAGCGTATACCACAGTGTTCAGAACGATTATAAGCCATGGAGCTCTAGTCTGGCGGAAAGCTCTAGGCAAAGGGGGCAACAATTATATTGAAAAAGTATAAAGACTCCAATGTCTCGGCGTATCGAAAGCCTGAGGTCAACGTGTGGAAACCAATCTATTCCGGCTACACGACGACAATTGGTGATATTTATAAAAGAACCCAGTGTAGACTGATCTGAGAAGACTGGAAACCTTTTGAAATCCAATAACTCCGAACCATTACAGTGCATTGCTCTATTGCATATTAAAGGAGCACCTCCTGGCACTCATTCACAGGGGGAACTGATAATAAAAAACTATATCCTAGAGTGAAAGCATTGTACTTTTCATAGAACCTCTCCTAACCTAACCCAACCTAACCTAGCACAAACTAACTTAACCCAACGTAACTACACTCCAGCAAGACTTCATGGGCAAAATCTCATTGGGCATCAATGTATGGACATTAAGGCGGCGTAATTTAATTTCGAAAAAAGCGTATAGCACATTCGAATTCTACGTTCGATTCTAAGCAAAAATGGTGAATAAACTATATACCAAAAATTACGTTTGACCCTACCAATTTTCAAAAGAAAAATCAGTGTATTATAACTTTTCTCTGAAGGAAATTCATTTCATTTAAAAAGTTTTATGCTTTCTTCATACAATTTTCATATATAGTGCGTTTTCTTTTGAAAATTGTGAGGGTCAAACGTAATTTTTAATATATATAGTTTGTTCACCATTTTTGCTTAGAATTAATCGTAGAATTCGAATTTGCTATACACTTTCAAAAAAAATTTTGCTCCGAACAAATTACTCCGCCCTAATGTACATACATTGATGTGCACAAAGGCTTGTGGTTGAGCTCATCTAAACGCTAAACGAAAGGAACAGTCAGCACAGTCGCTGCAGCTTCAAGTCATTAGTCAATGACTTCCATGCAGAAGTAGAACTAGGCAAAATGGCAATGAGGGCGCCTTGGAGCTGCTGGAAATGACATGGCAAGTTACTTTCAAAACAAAAAAGGGCTACAGAAGTAGGATCAGGTAAGTATACTTATAAGAATGCATTCACACACACACATGCACAAGTTTGTTCTCACAAGCTATGCATGTTGGTGTGGTATAAATGGGCAGATTTGTAAGGTAAAACGTGTGTGGTGACATATCTTAAGGTGCAAAAATGCATTAAAACGTAAGTAAGTTTGTATGCTATATACAAATGTATGTATGGTATACACATTTATAAGTACTAGTGTTCGCCCAGCGGTTGAAATTCAACCGATAAAATTAAGGATAGTTTATGTAAGTTAAATGAGCTAAAATAACATTAGTTGGAATGGGTTAAGTGGAGGGGAGTTTAGCTTAGTACTTGGCATAACATAACATAACCATAACATGAGAATAAACAACATAACATATGAAGCATAACACACCACAATATAACATCGCACACTCTTCAGTTGTATTTCCTTTTTATCCCTTTTTTCACCTCTATCTAAGTCTTATTTATTTTGGTTCATTTTATGCCAAATGATGTTGCCTTTGATGCCACATCAAGTGATATCATGTCATGTGGTGAAATTGGGTGTGGTGAGCTGCGGTGTGGTGGAATTTGGTGTAGGAGTTACGGTGTGGTGAATTTAGGTGTGGTGGATTCAGGTGTGGTGAGTTAAGTTATGGTGAGAAAGTTGAGGTGTGGTGAATTAAGGTGTGGTGAATTTTGGTGTGGTGAGTTGAGGTGAGTTAAGGTGTGGTGAGAAAGTTGAGGTGTGGTGAATTAAGGGTGGTGGATTTAGGTGTGGTGGATTTAGGTGCGGGGGTTAAGGTGTGGCGAGTTGAGGTGTGGTGAATTTAGGTGTGGGGAGTTAAAGTGTGGTGAATTAATGTGTGGTGAGCTCAGGTGGAGTAAGTTTTTA
>NW_016165574.1:0-4260 GCF_001687245.7 Rhagoletis zephyria | reverse complement strand
ATATCAGATCCGCTTTTCAGCATTAAGAAAGCGATACTCTCCTCTCTCAATAAGTGAATTATTGACATAAATACATAAAATCAGCTGATGAATTTAGTTCTGTAGCTGAACAGTTTTAGATCTCGACACTTAACAAACTCCTGCCCATCGTGACTCGGCACAAAAATTTAAAGTATTGATTCCGTACGTCATGCGGACTGCGCCCCTCGTGCGGATGGGCGGGAATGGAGGGTAAAAACAGTTGGTATATTATTATATAACAATCGACATTTTCATCGGGTTTGTTATCGAAATTTTTATCAATGTTGTTACCGATTTTGCTAACGATATCTTCGGAACTTATCGATATAATAATCGATATTTTTATGGATTCTGTTATAGATATTTTTATCGATTTAGTTATCGATTTTGTAATAGATATTTTTAGCGATTTTGTTATCGATACTTTTTATCGATATTGTTATTGGTTTCGTTATCGATATTGTTATAGATTTTATTATTGATATCTTTATCGATTTTGCTATCGTTACTTTTATCGACTTTGCTATCGATACTGTTATCTATTTTGTTGTCGATTATTTATTAATTTTGTTATCGATGATTTAGCGATTTTGTTACTGAGATTGTTATCGACTTTCTAAGCGATTTTTGTGATCGATTTGGTTATTTTTGCGCTTAGAGCTGGATATGTGAATTGAAATTCATTTGCGCTAATTCGTTGCACACGCATCCTATAGGAGCTAATGTAGAAAAATTATAAGGACTCTCTTTCTTTGACTAGCAGTGACGTTTTTACTGCAATCATATAAGCATTACGTTTATTTACGCTCAGTCAAATGTTGTACAGACTTGAGCTACGAGTGCTTAAGAGTCTTCGTGAGTTCTTTGGTTCCAACTGTTATTCGGATTAACTAGGTACAAGTGAGCTTTTTTCCAATCTTCAGCATTGACAGATTTTTCCTAACGTACTTTTTTTATATATTACCTCGAAAGTTTTCGTTATAAATAGCATAGAAATATTTAAAATTACTACTAGATATTTCATTCTGGGTCCAGTTAAGATCTCTTAAAATCGCTCGAAATTGATTGGTCTCCTAAGTTGGATTTAAAAAATTATATTTTTGTACTCAAATTTCTCTTGCAGTGACGCAGCGCATGGCAGTGTTGCCGTTGAGAATTTTCAGAAAGTCGCAAAAAAGGGGTCATTGACGAAAAAAGGGTCACGATATTATTTTTGCTTGCCTTTACAAGTAAAATAATAAATCTGAGAAGCAAAGTCAAAATTAAATTTAAATATTTTCTGCTGTTGAATTTAAAAAGAAAATAGCGGCACAAGCTTTGCACAAAACAGATTTGCAAACATACAAAGAAATCGAGTTGCATTTACTTTAAAAGTTTTAAGTGATAAATTTTTTCCTACTTACATTAGGTATCTAATATTTTTTAGTAGCATGGCTCTGTTAACATTTCCTAAAAAGAATCGCTGAGAAGAGACAAAAGTCGCACATAATTTTGGAAAAGGGTGAAAAAATTAAAAATTTAAAAAATTTGGGTCAAAGGGTATTGGCGCTTAAAAAGGGTCCCAATTGCCCGTTTAGTCGCACAACGGCAACACTGGCGCATGGCTTCGAATGCGCTAGCCTACACAAACAGGCCATATTTCTACAAATATAATTACATTTTAGTCGTAAACCCTAAAATTAATTCGTGCAGTTTCTGTCGTTTGTGGCTCCTCAAGCATTTTACATACATACATATGTACATGCATATGTGCATACATACGAGTATACAAACTATATGGTTTCACATTGTATAACTTTTTGTATACGACTGTATGCTTCAAGGGGCCGTTTCCTGTTGCCTCTTATGCGAAGATGCTTTTATGTTGTTGCTGTTCATTTATGTAGTAGGTTTCATTTTTCATAAATGAAACTTGTTGAACTGTCGCGCGCGCGCTTTTTTGGCACTCCGTTCGTTTCGTTTTGTTTGCTTTGTTGTTCGAGGTTTGTGTGACTGTGCATGAAATGCATTTTCTTTGCAGTACTTCACTTTTTGTTCTGGGTTAAACTCCCGCTTGCTTGCAAGTAAGATTCTTATGCCTTGCTGAATTAACTGCAGGGCTTGTAATATATGGAATAAGCGTGAATGCGTGTGCGTGAATGTATGCTTTTGAAGTTTGCCTGATTCCTTTTTATATATTTTTTTTTCTGTGGCACGACAAGAAAGACATTAATTTTGAGTCTTCCGCCGACTTCGTTTTGCTTTTCATTCCTTTTCCTACTTTAATATATGCTGCTTGTATGTCATTCAAAGGCGTTGACTCTGCGCTGGGTTTGGTTTAAGTACGGTTGAGTACTTACATTTTTTAAATGGCAGTCGACGTGGTGGGTGTTATTCTTATTCATGTGTTTGTTATTGTGAATGCGCAGTCATGTTGAAAGTGATTCCTTCTTATCCGTGATAAATCGGATCGCAATCATGAGTAGACAGGCATACAGAGTAGGAGGAAAAATTTTGTAGAAGCATGTAAGTAGCTGGATTATGATTACTCTGAAGATGAGGATAAAGTAAGGCTTGCATTAATAAATTAAAAGTTTAAGGCTTTTGTTAAAAAGTTCAAACCTTAAGTTAGTTTTTTTCAGTAAGGGAAAAACTTAACGAAAAGTGAAGCAACTGAGTATGCTTCGTCAAAATTTACATGTTTGATATTTATGTATATGTAGGTTCTGATTTTGCGTTGGGCTTGGGATCCGCAATGTGAAAAAAACCTCAGAAATATTCGCATGAAGCCTCTTTATTTTGATAACGACTACGTCAAATGTTTAAAAAACTATAATTTGGGGCACGCACCTGGAATGTTGGGTCCCTTGTTGGGGAAACCTGCTTGAAATTTTCGCAAAAATTAAGGATGACACTACCGCCATCCTAGAAGTGCGATAGACGGGACAAGCCAAGAAGTACGTGAGGTCTTACGACGTCTAATGTAGCTGCTATATAAGGGAGCGCAAAGTTGGTTCTGAAGAATCCGTCGCCGAGTACTGTCGTTCATCCCGGTCGCGACATTAAAATCGCGCTTGGCCAGAGTGGTAACACCGTCGAAAAAATTTAGCCTTTACGACGAAAAGTTCAATAAGCGCCATAGACATGGGAAGCTGCAGAGAAAAACGATTCCATTTAAAGGGCTACGCTGCGATCCGGCGCAACACGAGCTACATATGTGGGAGCATTATTGGGAGTTTAGTACCGCAATATGTGTCTGTAAAGGGTTTGAAATGCTGGGCAAAAGGATGAATACCCAAAATATTTACCGGAAAGGAAAACCGGGACGAATTCCTATTGGAACAAGCACAGCGATCTAGTGGCCAGCATGCAGTACGTGCTTAAATTATTTCCGAAACATATTCCTACCCTGGATCGGGTTTTAAATAAGACAATGTTAGGTTTGGTCATCTTAGATGTCCCCATCCAGCATAGAAAAAGTGCACACTTAGGCAACCATGGACTCATTGCGATGCCATTTAAGAAACTCATTATGCTGTTTATATTTATATATGTAAATTTCCTCTCAGATATTAAAGTCTAGTAGTCTCTCCAGAACCTTCAGAAAGAAAGAATCAATGCTTATCGGTCGAAAGTCGATTGGTTTCAGGTGGGATAGTCTGCAACCCTTGGAAATGAGCACAACCTTCGCCAGAGTCCAAACCTTCGGTATGAGTAGATTGAGACAAGCGTCGGGAAAAAAAATGTCGGATGCTGACTGAAGTTCGGCAGGGAAAATGCTGTTCATGCATTAATATTTGTAGGACTGGAAGGACCTATTGGACTAGTACACACTTTTTCCATCAATCAAATCCACATACTCCAACGAGCATCTAGAGGGGATTGGAGTGATACTAGGCTCCTCGGTACACCCAGTCGCCATTTGGCTTCAGAATATACATTAGGTTTGTCGGATTTTTTCGCAGGCGATTACCCTCCGACTGTTCCTCTATGCTATCGCAGTAATCCTTCCAAGAGTGATTTTAGACTTTCCTGACGACATTCAAAGATATCTTCAAGGCTGCTTTGAAACCGCATTGAAGAGTTTACTGCGTTTCTTTCTTAGATAGGCAATTACTTTGTGGCTTCTTCATTCCTTTTGGAAGTACAGTTGGCCAGAAAGCAGAGAAGGCCGTATTACAGGCGATGTTATCTTCGGCTTCTTCAATTTCTTTTCGATGAGCTTAACTCACCGAGAGAAGCAAGGTTTGCAAGTAGAGG
>NW_016165573.1:2625-27114 GCF_001687245.7 Rhagoletis zephyria | reverse complement strand
ATTTCGACATAACTCGAGTTGTGCGGTTATGCCTTGTGACCACAGATATCCCTATGTTATTCGACACGCTGAACCTGAATCATGTCAGCTTCGAGGTCATTGGAGGGTCAAGTAAAAAAAATCATATATATGGGGTTTTAGATTCGCTGAACCCGAATCCGAGGTCCGTTAACCTCCATAACGTCAGCTTCGAGGTCATTTGAAGGTCAAGTACTGAAAAATTCATTGAATAAACTTGAAAATTCAATAAAAATTCATCTGAATTTGACCTTGGGATGACCACGGCATGACCTCTAAGGAATCAAGGGTTCCCCGTATTCTTAAAGAAATCAAGTGTCCTCCGAATTCTGTAACGATTTATTTTTGAATCTTTAAATAAAATCATATAAAGTGGTCAACACGACCTAGTAAGAAATTTTCGTACGATTTTTTTTAAGAAAATCTGAACAAATTCTTCACATCGCAGCAATAACCGATTTTCTTTCGAAATTTCGTTAAAGAATCGAAATGTATACAGTAAATTTCATTTTAGAAAATTCGATAAAAAATCGGAAAGGAAAATAATGGTTTGCAAAGAGCCCATCGAAATTTGAATGGCACATACACAGTCTTGTGAAGAAAAATAAAGACACGACAAAGACAATTGAAGCAAGGCGCTGTAATGTTAATTATATAAAAAGCACATATTTATTCACCTCAACAGCTGAATGCTGTGAGCTCCAGAAGCTAAAACTGCTTAAAGCGTCACTACACATCCAGAGTTGTTTGTGTAAACAAAAATTAGCAAACAATACGAAAAAATACAAAAAAAACAACTTAAACTTAAAATCTTAAATTAAAACGCAACACACATTCACAATAGTTTGGTAATTTCACCATATCCTCCTTCAACACGCCATTCACCAACACCACCAAGCTTCTATATACATAGTGCTGTTTACATCTCGATGAAATTCCCAGCGGCAAGAGATTGTCATATTTGCAAGGCCGCTCCTCATTTTCACACTGTTCCACCAAAACACCCTGCCTATGTTGGGCGTGTTGTACGACCAGCACCCATTTTGACTCCCTCGATTCAACACTTTTCGGATAAATTATGCGCGATTTACTATTGCAAAAATACTCTTCACGTTCGTCATTCATGCGATTGGTCACATTTTGTGGTGGTACAAAATCATCCTTGAAGTATGATTTGAATTGTTCAAATTGATCTGGATCGATCTTATCCAGCTGCGTAGCTTCCAGATAATTTGGCACTTCAGTACAATATGACTTGCCAGCATTACGCTCAGCGCAATTGATTTTATCAACGTCGTCATCGTCGTCGCCGCCGTCATTGTTTTTGAGTGATTTGTCAATGATGAAGCTGGATGGTCCGTTGTTGAATACCATCATACCGGGACCGACTTTGAATATGTTACCCAAATCACTTAGTACATTTTCAGCTGCTTCGGCGGCGGGTATGGATGCCGATCTGCCGATGACTCGCTGAGTTTTTATTAGCAGCGCAAGTGTAGATAGTATTAATAAGGCATTAAATTTTAACATCTTTAAAAAATTTTAGCTCTGAGATGAGTCGCCACTGCTCACCGTGGTTTCACTACTGCTTCTAAGGTAGAGACTGATGTTTGCACTTGTTTTTATATATTCCCTAAGCATTTAGAAATGTCGCAGAATGTTTACATCTACACCTGTGGCTATTCGGTACCTGTGCAGGCAACATGGGAAACTAACGACTTGGAATTTCCGACAGTTTTCAGATCGGAGTTTCCCAAGTTTCACTTAAGGTACAAGTAGTGTTGCCAGATTTCGGCTTTAAATATATATACATAGGACATTCACTGATTTTTCCCTTTTACTTGCTTTTGATGGTTATATTTGTGTTATAAATAACTGCCAAAATTATTATTTTTTTTTAATGCACAACTTATTAGAATTGAAGTTTTGGCAAAATATAATTTTTTCCAGTTCAAATTCAATCATTTCGGCAGTCCCTTTTGTAAAAACAATCTGCCAAAATGTTTTTTTTTTTTTAATGCGGAACTTATTAGAATTGAAGTTTTGGCAAAAGATAATTTTTCCAGTTCAAATTCAATCATTTCGGCAGTCCCTTTTGTGAATAAAATCTTATGCTGGCATCAGCGATAAAATCGATTGTTTGCATTTGTTCGCAATACATTCATGAACAGCAACAGCATTTGCCCACTCTATCGCATAAAATAACAATGCGCCTAAATTAGGAAACAGCGGCGGGGAGTTCCTACCTGCTTTTGGTCATAACCACATCAACTTTAAAGAAATTCCCATGGGTAAAATCCTTTCACAATACTTCGAACGGCTTAGGCAAGCAAGACATATGCCAGTGTTGAAAAACCATCAATAACAGCTAACGGGGTTTTCCAAAAACGGAAATTCTCTGAGATGAGCTATATATTGAGCTAAGAACTAGCTGTTGTCGCCATTCATCAACACAGCAGTGAGAGTTAAACAAATCCAAAAACATTAGACACATTTCAAGCTCAGAAAAATATACTGCTAAAATTCATTTCAAAAACGCAACAAAATAACTAAAAGTAACACAAAACGAATCCGGTTATTAAGTCACATCTGAAATGTTCAAAAATTCACTAAAAATGAATACCACATTTACACTATCATTACTGGCATTTCTGTTGATAATCCAGCCAGCTAATGGCAGGCCAAAACCTAAAGCCAATGCCGCCGCCGACGCCGTTGCCGTTGCCGCCAAAAATGTGATTAGCGAACTGGGAAGCATCTTTAAAGTCGGTCCAGGCATGAGGGTCTTCAATACAGGACCATCCAACAACGAAGATGATGATGAAATTATTTGCGCCGAACGCAGCATTGGCAAATCATATTGCACAGAGATTCAAAATTATGCAGAAGCTACGCAACTGGACAAAATTGACGCGGAACAATTTGAGTTATTCAAATCATATTTCCAGGATGATATAATAATAAAACCACAAAATGTTGCGAGTCGTATGCAAGTTGAGGCGGAAAACCCCAGCTGCAATAGCAAGTCTCGCATTATCTATCCAAAGGGTGCGCTGTCAAAGGAAGCCAAGTGGTTGTTGGTGGTGCAGCATGAGCAGCATAAGCAAGGCGTGTTGGTAGAGGAGTGCGAAAATGTGGTGGACTCTTGCAGCAATGACCAAAATTTGCCACTCAGCATATCTGCAAAATGTATACAACGCTTTGCCTTTAGGAAAGTGGTGGTGCTGGTGAATGGCGTGATGAAGGAGCAAATGGTTAAATTACCTAACTTTTGTGAATGTATTTTGTGTTCGGATGTAGCTACATAAGTTTTAATTAGTAAAATTTGAATAATTGTTAAGAGGAATTTGTATAAAAAAAGCTTTAATTTAAGGAGTTCAAGATTTTAGTTATATGTTACAACTAATTTCATATGTACATATATGTATAAAAAAATCATGAATATTTAATGAATACTCATAAAATTATTAAAAATTGAATTAATTTTTTTTTAATTTTTTCACACACTTGTAATGCTTTTGACTACTTGTTATCAGGGACCGTAACCGTTATGATTTTTATTATAAAAATCAAATCCAAATTTTAATGTTAATTTTTGATTTTTATTTCATCGATAATTTTTAATCGTTGTTATGTAATATTTAGTTTTTCTATTATCTTTAATCGTTAATGATTTTTATTTCCTCGATCATCTTTAATCGTTATTTTGTGATTTGAATTTTTTTCGATCAGAAATAATCGTTATTTTGAGTTTTTATTTTATATAAAAATCATAAAATATATTTATATAAAAATCATAAAATAACGATTAAAAGTGATCGGAAAAATAAAAATCCAAGTGTAACGATTGTTTTTGATCGAAAAAGTACAAATTACAAAATAACGATTAAAAATAATGGAAAAATATAAATCATTGAATAACGGTTATTTTTTTGTATCGAAAAAATAAATAAAAAATAACGATTTTGCAATGGTTTTAAAACAAAAATCCCTGCATGCAATTACATATATTATTGAGCTAATATCGCAATGCTGACTATAGCTTTGATCCAGTACTCCATGAATTTACAGGGTTTTACACAAACTTGCAGGAAGTTACAGGAAAAAGTGATCCCGTAATCCAAATTCCTCCAAAATCCTGTAAATGATAGCGATTTTTGGAGAGTTGTGTAGAGAATGAAACTGCAAGATTTTACCCGAACTTTTTCTTCTGGTAAAATCATGAAAAGCGTTAAGCGATCACTGGTTGATGTTCTTACAGGAAAAATGTACTTTTTGTTGTTACTCACTTTTTACTCTCACTTCAGAGAGTAATTTTGCTGTTTGACATTTTTACAAGATTTTAAGGGAAAAGTATTGGATCACAGCTAATTTGTAGCGTGAAAAAGTCTTTGCTGACGACATGATATTATTTTTGAAGTAACGTTGCTCTCATTTAGGCCCTAAATTGATAAAAGAAGAAATACATTTTGTCTGCTTCTATTCTTCGCAAAATTGAACATCCAACTGTGAAATTTCTTTATAAATGTGGTTTTAAGGCGGATTCATCGCTCTTGTTCTGACCTTTCCTTCGATGTTTCTCGCTGGGAGAGAGAAATGCAACAAAAACCGCAGTGCGCACTACCATTCCGCAGGGCCTGGGTTCGAGCACAGTTTCCGAAAACATAAACAAGTTTTTTCTAATAATGTGCGCCCTTCGGCAGGCAGTGGCATACGTCCGAGTGCATTTCTGCTATTAAAATCAGGTTCTTATAAAAATACATTCGCCGTTCGGAGTCGGCGTAGAATTGCAGGCCCCCTTCCTTTGAGTGACGATGTTGTCACGCCATAAATCGGAAGAGAAGCTCGGCCAAACACTAACATATTGCGTAAGCGCCAATCTATTACTTATTATTATTAGTAAAAAAAACGTAATATACATCCTTTATACGTATTTAGGTAGTATTTCAGTTTGAAATCAATAAAATAGGAAACTGAATTGTATGCTTTGTTTAATAAAATTCACGAAATACCAGTTTATAAAAATAACTGCCAAAATAAATATTGACAGTCAAATATGAATTTGGGTCAAATGAACCCTTTCCGTCTTTCTAGTGTTAAAACACGCTGAAGTTTTTCACGCTTGCCTGGTTATCAGCTTATGTGGTTTAATTTTTATTCAGTTTACAACAATAAAATGCACCACACAATAATAATTTTTAAGCAGGTAACCTGATACTGGTTAGCGTGAACAACCTCAATGCTTTGTACATACATACGTGTACAATAAAATTGATGATTCTGAATTCAGCCAAGCTTACAAAGTACAATTTTACATACATACATAAATACGCGTATGTATGTATTTTTTAACGCCCAATACGAATTATATAATTATAACAGAAAAAAAATATTAATGAAGCAGTAAATGGTAAGCAGAATAATTTACGTTTCATCGTAAATTGGATTAGACTTTTATAATCAAATAGCGCATGCAATGTTTATCCCATTTTAAAAAGCTCCTGCATTTATTTGAAGAAAAAAAATATAGGATAAAATTTTTGTATGAATTTTCTATTCAGAGTAAAGTATTTTTTTCTACCCATTTTTACACTAAATGCACTCTGATGACATATTGAACTGCATTTGAATTTAATACATGTAAATTGAATAATTTAATACTGAACGAAAGTTTATACAAACATATTTTTGTGGAACATTGGGCATATTTTACGCAGTAAAAATTAAATATTCTATTCCGCTATTTAATAGCTACAACAAAGTCTTTGGGATTTCTAGATCCGTCCGGGTAAATAGAAAAAAAACTGACTAAGGCCTATCCATGGCAGAACGGGGATAGATACCGGAGTTTGTTTATGAATTGCAATTTTAATGAGTTGGGCTGGTGTTCTTTCATATGTGTATTTTTTTAAATTTACCACGTTTGTTTGTACTTCAAAATTTTTTTCTCTCAGTGTAGTGCCAATAAAATCTCACCAATTCTATGACAAAACATGAAAGACCTGAAATTTTATGCGGACTCCGAACGGCGGTTGTATTTTTATGAAAAGCTGTTTTTTATGGCAGAAATACACTCGGAGGTTTGCCATTGCCTGCCGAGGGAGGACCGCTGTTAAGAAAAAACCTTTTTTCTATATTTTTTTTTCGATGTTGCTTTGACCAGGGCTTGAACTCACAGTGAAAAAATCTCGATTCAATTGTGAAACAGAATAACTTTATGAATTTTTGCCTTAATGCGATTTTATTTATAACTTATACTGGTTTCCTCAACAATTGAAAGTATTAAGACATATGAATTGAATTTGTCCAATGAAAAAACGCCACAATAAAATTGATGTAAAAACATTTGGTCTGCTCAGACCTAACATTTGTTTGACTCAGTAAAATTAAAACTTTAGCCTACGAAATTAATTTCTAATTTTACAAATAATAATAGCTTCTTCGCATATCATAACTTAGCTTCCTAAAGAAAACAGGCGAATCGCCATCAAACGTTGATGATGCAGAATGATTCACCCGACTTTCAACAGTTGAATGGGAATTATTCTTCAAGTTACTGGCCTTTTCTTCGTAGCCGGATTCTTCGCTGCCGGAATTTTCTGCTTCAACTAGGTGGCCTTCTGTGTAGCCGCTTCCATCTGTTGTATAACTTTCAATCCAACTTCTAACCAACATAGCCCCATAATCTTCTATCTCTTCTTCGTCGCTTATCGAATGCGTAGTTGCTTCTTGCTTCACCATGGAATTTTCCGAAGATGCTGATTTTTCTTTGTTGTCCTCACTGCTGATCTCTTTCGCGCAGCTCTCGCTCTTTTGGTTTGGTTTCAACTCACTGTAGGATGGAAAACCATCGGGGCTTAGCTGCCCAGCCACTGCATCTGGTATATTATGCGAAATTTTACTTTGATCCCTTATGGGAGAAACTTTGCGTGGTGTGCGTGTTTTTTGATCCTCAAAGGAGTTTTTCCAAAGCACATAGACTGGATCGTATTTGGGGCGTTTATTCAGAGGCGTGCCATTCACGGTTCGGGTAGCAGCAACACAGTTAGTGGGAGATGCAACAGACACTGGTTTGCATATGTCAGTAAATGTTGAACAACGCGCTAAGGGTTCTTCCGCCTTGGTGTATCGGCATCCAAGGAATGGTGTTTGTGTACTTGAATCGCGGATTTTGTTGGGACTTTTCGATTGCATAGCGCCCATTTGTGCGAATTTAGCGCTTCCAGAGAGTAGTAAAAATGTTGTGTTGTACGAATTGAATGCTTCAGTTGAGATGTGGCTCTTACAAATCACTAGTAGAGACTATGGAAATCCTCAACTCCGTTTATGCTTATATACTTCAATATCCCTAACTTTATAACAATCCTTCCATCTTTTTTGCTGGGCGGGATAGCATATGCAATTAAATGCGACCTTCCAAAAACTTTTTTTCAGCTTGTTAACGTAACGATTTTTTCACAAGCTCGCACAGGTAACAAATGGCTGTAGTTTAGCAGATTGCCTGAGTACCGCCCTAAACAGTTTTATCCATTGTTTTTGCTGTATTTTGTTAAGTGCTTAACAATGACTGTCTATTTTCTACCTGTTCAGCCAGCCATTATGGATGGTTCTTTGCCGAATACACAGTGTTACACATTTCTGACCCAAAATAAAATTCGCGATCTTGCGTTCAGTAAAATGCCATCAATAGCAACGGCTCATCAACTATCATCATGGGTTGGATGTGTATTTGAAAGTGGCACACAGAGCGGTTTTTCGTCTAAGCATTCAAGAACTATTAGTCCATAAAATTAAGGTTTTAATATCATACATTTATTAATGGGCTAAATCACAGACATAAGTAACTATTGGTCCGTATGAATAAAAACAAGGCAAAGTTTTTGAAGACTTAAAAATATTTATCTCAATGATAATTATTATGACAAGACTTTTATAATATAAGTCTCAAAATAAAAGTCTTTGAAAACTTAAAAATATTTAACTCGCTGATAATTATTATGAAAAGACTTTTATTAATAATGGTTATCGACAGACATAATTATTATCAAAAGACTTTTATAATTCTTACGAAAATTTGGACGACTTTTTTAAAAGTCCACTATGAAATAATTATTATTTCGAGTATGTGGTCTAAATAAATACATGCATACATACAAATGTACATTAGGCTGCATCACTCTTCATAAAATAATCGGTACTGGTTTTCCATCGGATTTATAAAATCTTTTATAATTTAAATTCTCTACCAAAATATTTCAGAAAAATAAAAAAACCTTACCCGCGCTGGACCGATTTGAAAATACTGGCAAAAATAAGGGTTTTTATATCTAAACAAATAAAATTCGTTTTTAAAAATACTTTTTCAAAAAAATCACGTCAGATGATAGAAGAGTTAAAATAATTACATTTTTGTTACTTTTTTTGGTCCAGCTCACGTGAATCTTAGTATTTTTTCCAAGCATTTTGGCGGAAGTCTTAAAATAAAATAAATATTCCGGTGGATCTGTTTTTGGTGAGGTACCCTAATGTATGTACGTATATGAATTTGGATCAATTTTATAATCTTTAATTTATGGAAATTAAAAACTTAAAAATAAGATGTCTTTTTAAAGCATAGAAAAGAAAAATAAAGCTCTCAACTTCACGCAAATGCCATATTAGTAATGTATTTTTATTTTTTGAAATTGCGTGAATAAATTAAAGAGTTCCTTTCGCAAAATTTTGGATTCCACATTTCGGTTGAAAATGTATTATTTATTAGAGATTGGCTTTTATTTCGAATCGGGCTTCTTTAGAACTTTATTTCTAGTTTTATTTTAAATTCTTATAAAAACTGAAAGATATTTTTGAGAAAAAAAGTACTTCGTTGTAAAAAAGGTAACGTTTTAATTTTAACATTAAATCAAAATTCGCAGTTTGCCGTCAAAAAAATTAGTTCACGAAATTCTTAAATAATTCAATTATTATTGTATATTGTTAATTATTTTGGAGTTTATGAAGGATTTTCTTTAGTAAACTTTTGTCGTGTGTTACAAAAATTAAAAAATTTTTACTGAACTAATTATACTTTTTTCTCAATATCTCGGGAACTAAAAGGTTGATTGGCTTAGTATGAATACATTATTAGCTCAACTCGTGCTAAATTACCGATACAAACTTTAGTCAATATCGCGGAACTAAAAGAGATATCCAAAAACTAATGACGCCAATCGCCAGCTATTATTTCAAAATATATAACTGCATCGACAGCTGAAATGTATGCAAACAAAGTGTAACATAGTACAGTATAGTGTGAACACAAATTTAAATTTAAAGGCGACATTTGCGAAAAAAAATCAAACCTTCCATCTGTGATTCCCTAAAAAGGTGAAGTTCTAATTCTGGTCAACGCACAGCTCATAGCTGCTTCTGCGTAAGTGACATTAGACAATTTTTAATATTAAGCTGCCGTGGATTATCCAAAGAGGGGCTGCAGGCATCTTTGCCATACCGGGGCAAATTTTGAGATAGTCTTTGTTCAGTTATAAGATTTGATCACAACCTAAATACGATAAAGATGAAAGGATAGAGGTTAATCGACGCCACTTTTCTTGCCATGCCTGGCGAGTAGATTTCGTTTGAAACGTTGAAAGGTGCTCTGAAAGTTTGTTTGTATTACTTAATTGCTGGGAATTGCTGGATCAAGACGAAAACCGTTGTATTTTGAAACGAATTTTCGTCATCCCTTGTCAAATTTAGTTTGAAGAAAAACCGGTTTCGATTTGCTCGAGAACGAAAAATTACACTGAAGATGGCTCAACGCCGAAACCGGTTTGTCTCCAAACCAAATTTGACAAGGGATGACCGAAATTCGTTACAAAATACATCATATACCAACCCTGTCGAAAACAACACTAACCAAAAAAGAAACGAAAACCGTTCCTAGGTAAATTTTTTTAAACTCATTAAAACTATCCTAACAAATTAAAAAAAAATGTCAATCACACCTTGGTTCTAACCGAATGTGCCAATAAATCTCATATTTTTTATTCATATGGCTTCTTCTTTAGTGCGGAATATTAGAGCAGTTCATTCCAAAAAAATTATCAAATATGACCTCATCCATTTTTATCGACCATGACTTCTGCCAGCAAGTTATGTTCAAATAGATATCTTCATAAATTGGAAACGATTTCTTTGAAATCGATTTTTTTATCTTAAGGGAGAGGAAACTGACGCAAGCTAGTTGGCGCTCCCTCACTATAATTTGCATACAATACGTAGTGAAATAATACAAAATAAAGAAATTAAAAACTGAGCTAATTCCGTAATATTGTAATTTTATTACCAACTATAAATTTTAGAGTACAATACTAGTATAATATTTGTAGCAAAAGGAACAAAGCGTTTAGATTGTTCAGTGAAAGTTTCTTCATAAGTAATAATAGCCTTTCCTTATGGTATATGGGGTTTTCCAATCTTGCGTGCCCATATAGATCTTCTCGATTATTTCAGCTTGCGGGCTTGTTAGCTTCTTCAAGAAATCCGGCGAATGACGCCCTGGAGTCGGTGAACGTTCGGCGGTCAATTGCAATGGTCGCTTCGGTGATAAAGTAACATTCATTTTACTTTCTTCGCTCTTTTCTGCATTGCGCTGCTTAATTTCCGTCATGAGTTTCTCAACGATGATCGCTCGTTCGGCAGGAATTTTCGAAAGGAAATGTGGTTTTAGTTTACTCGACGCCTCTTCGACTGTTGTTTCAGTATTTTTAGCACTCACATCGTTACAATTGCTGAAGACGGATGCATAGCTATTTTCGATGGTCTCATCATTTGTTGCCGGCGCTGATGACAGTGTTGCCGCTTCCAAGGCTTCTGCTGATTTCTGTATAGCTTTCTCGTAGGGCGGCCGTTGGCGCATTGATAAACGTCGGCGTACCTTTAATAACGATTTTTCTTGGTTGTCTTCATAGCTGGTCTCATTTTTGCGATTTATGGTTTTCTTCAAATTAGTGTACGATGGAAATCCTTTCGGTGTGAGTTGACCAGCCACAGCATCTGTTATATTCTGCGAAAGTTGACTCTCTTCTCGTATGGGAGATATTTTGCGTGGTGTGCGAGTTTTTCGATCTTCAAACGCATTCTTCCAGAGCACATAAACTGGATCGTATTTTGGTCGCTTAATTTGCCTTGGCTGTGCTGGCTTTCCACTTAGGACTCGAATTGCGGCAGCAGCGCCGGACGGTGATGCAGAAACTGGTGTGCTAAATGTTGAACAGCGTCCTAAGTACCCTTCACCTTTTACGTTGTAGCGTCCAAAGATTGGAGTTTGTGTGCAAGAATCAGATTTGTTCAGGCGTTTCTTAGATTGCAGGCCGCCCATGGTTGTCTTTATGAAAGATACAAAAATGTACGGAGTACTTAGCTTGAGTTGAGATGTGGTTCTATCGAAGCTCAAATCCTTACTGTTGCTCTCTTAGAACTCTCTGCTATTTTTATACCTGAATTAGGTAATTTTTAAATAAATTTTCGCTAACAAATTTTTACAATTGAAGGGGCGTTTCTGAAAAGTTAACTTCTAAGCGCAGGTAGCGGCACTCGCCTAACGTTGGTTCGTTCTTTCTTCTTCACCATTAACGATTTCTTCCAAGTAATGATTGCAGACAAGGCGTTTCCTACCTCACTAGTTGTAAGGAATGAATGCGGGTGGGAATTTAATATACCTCTTTTGCGTGGACATAATTTTTGGCAAGTCCGGCCACCAGATGTGCTGAATGAATACAAAGAAACCAAAGTACTGGAAGGACAACGGGAAACGTCGACTAAATAATGCGTCGTCCCCATTTTAATTGCTTTACTAAATTTACTGTATTGTATGTGTTGTAAAATGCTCATGATAGCCATCGACAAAAAATATTGAGTATTTCAAGTTATAGCAGATGTAATCAGGTTGAATTAGGTTGAATCAGGTTGAAATTGTCATTGAAAATGGTTGAAATTCTTTTGAAATACTGATCAATAAATTTGTCTTTTTTCGTTGTTTTAAATTTAGTTAGTACCACTAGTTCGTACATCATAAATAAATCGCTGTAGGTTGGTGGTTATCAGAAAGCGCAGTTCTACGATTATTTGTTTTGACAGATTATTTGTTTTTTATTCAAAATTTTGTATGAAGATTTTCAGATTTGTGGATCATTTTTAAATCTATACACAAAATGAAGACTTTTGAAAGAAATTCGGTCTCTGGAACACTGCCTTTTCGAAGTACGAAATGCCCACCAATATTTACTAGCAAAGCGCAAGTAGCGTGCCATGTGTTCCACCTTGATTAAGTTCTTACATTTCGCAACTAAGTTAATCGACATAAAACTAAAAAAGTTTAGCGCAAGTTATTGCTGTGACCTTACCAAATCAATCACTTACGAAAGTTACTTAAGTTCGTCGCCAGCAGGAGGGGAGAAACATTGCAGCGTAAATTAAAACTTGGCCAAAAAAGAGCAATTGGTGTCAATGGGAAAAGTTCAAATAATGAGACGAAAGCAACAACAGAATGAAGTTGAAAAAAAAAAACATTGTTCGGAAGTGTCCAACTGAAAGCAAAAACTTCAACGTTGTCGCATTATCGATTTCTGGCCACGCACTGATTTCACTGAAATAGTGTGCTGCGGGTTGAGATTCTTTTCTTCGTTAAACTTTGCTGGCAGATGGCCTTCCATTCCCAAATAGAGTGAATACAAGTTCTTGCAAGTCGTACTACTGACTTAAGTGATTGGTGGTTATCGGGTTGCTTGCACACTTTCTGCCTTCATTGTCCCTTTTATCAAAGTTGCTGTGACTTTGGCTGGCAAATTTGTGGACGGTTCGAATTCAGATTTCAAAGTATAAATAATTATACACGTTGAAGCAAAGGTTTTTTACGCTAATAGAAACCAAATTTTATTTCCTGTTTGACACTGCAACCGTCTAAACGAAGAACGGCCGTGGCCAAGAAAGAGCGCTAGTTGTTTCTCCCCTGTGCCAGTTGGCGCCAGTTGGAAATGCCAAGTGAATTCAAATCCTTTCCCACCGGGCCCTTTCAATACAGCGGAGTCCTGTTTCTTCGGGAGCTGCCGCCAGCGAGAAACGGAGAAACGGAATTTTATGGCTAGAACATTTGTGTCTATTCCTACGACATGACCGGGCGAGCGGAGCAGGAAAAATTTCCGCAGAATCTTTGTAACCAAAAACTCCTAAGATGTTGGCACTACTCCTTCGAACTTACACAGACTCATTGATCATCACCTGGGGACTCGAATTCATCTTATTTTTTTATTTTAGTGCCATTATAATTTTAGCGACTGACGTAATTCGTATACTGCAGAACATGGTTCATTAAGTAGCCTTGCTTTGTCCTTGCAGAAATTTCCCTGGTCTCAAAACCTTCCTTCGCCTAATTCGCTAATAGAATTTTTGCGCGTTTTCCTGTTCACATTTGAAAGTCCTTCGCACTCACCAATTTTGTCCTTATACTTTTTGTTACGTAAAGTACGTATTTACTTTATTTTCAGCTCTTTATGTCTATACACTAGATCGTCTATCACAACGATCACGCTTTCGTTTATAGCCTTTCGATCTGGAGACAGCCACTAGATGGATCATCCTATGTTGGAACCTAGTGCTGCAGACTAAGTAGTTTCGGCCTCAGTTCGGCATTGGATCTTTCGTCGTGGAGGCTGAATTTTCTGACGCTGATCCCAGAAATCTCTTCCTTCCCAACCCGGTATTGAGATCGTCTGCCAAGATTTCGGTTTGTGTGCAGCGCTCGTAAATGCGCTCAAAGTGGTCAAAGGTACTTGTAAACAACATCCTTTTATTCGGTCGGGTTGTAGGTGTAAGTGAGCGAGGAGTTTCAGGATATCCCTTTAATGCGAATTGTGCAGAGACGCTTGTCCAACGAGGCGAGCGACAGTACATGAAGTCGACGTCTATCTGCCGCCGAATTAGCGTTCCTTTACAAACTACAAAATAGTTTCTGCATAAATATTTAACTTAATTTGTTTTTAGTCTATGGCGTTCTTCCACCACACAACCGCGCTTATTATATGAAACAAACAGCAAGTATTGAATAAAAAATGATAAACTGAAATATGATGAAGCGCGGCAAATGATAACTGCCACAAACAAAATGCAATTAAGATTAAACATATGGTACATTGATTTTTAACAAATAAGTTTATTCGTTTTCGGAACATAACATACAAATTCCTCCCCCCACATGCTGTTTCCCCTACCGTGGTACGTTTACCAACCGCACGAAGTAAATTTTTTTTGAAACCCAATTTGACGAGCCACAACACCCACGCAGCCTTAACTCAATGGAGTAGAAGTCCAACAAACCTCAAATTTCCGGCAGCACTTAAAATATCCACGTGAATTGCTGAATTCCCAGGGAATTAAAATCTGCATCCTTTCATCCATGCACACATACATATACAGTTATGCCATTAGCATACATTAGACTGCATTACCAAAAAAAGTTGCGGTTTTATTATATTTTAAGTCGTCCACCAAAATATTTCGGAAAAATATTAAGATTTAAGCGAGCTGGACCGACTTGAAAATACCTCAAAAAATGGAGTTTTTATGATTAAAAATAGTTTCTTAAAGAAATTTTTAAAAAAAGTCCCCTCAGATGACAAAACAAAAATTTGCGTAGAAAGATTTTAAAATCTTTTCAACGGAATCGTAATAATGAGATTTTGGTGGACGTCTTAAAATATAATAGATTTTATAATTCCAGTGGAAAAACAGTACCCATTTTTATTTATATGGGAAGTGATGCAGTCTAATGTACATACATAGTTATGTGCTATATATATTTATGTACATATGAATGTACTTGTACACAGCAATGAACATTAAAAATTTATTAAATAAACGAGAGAACCCACGAGAACTGTGAAATAAATGAAGTTTCACACTTTCCAGTTGATTAATTTACATCGCTGAGTTGGCAAAAGTTCGAACAAGAAAAAAAGTGTAAAATTTTTTTTGTACGTAATTAAGCCGGTTTTGCTGGCAGTGCTGGCGTATTTAGAGGTCATTAAAAATTGAGCAATGAATATCGCAAATATTAAGTTAAATACCAAAATTGCGAGAGCAAGTAGGGGGTAAATTTTCTGAGTTTATTTTCCTTTACTATCGCAAAACTTATGTTTGTTTATGCTTCCCATAATAACTGCATTATTAGTGAGGGCGGGGTCATTCATTTCCTCGTCGTATTATACGAATATTGTGCGCTACAGAGCGCAACGTGGAAATAGAAGCAATAAAGTGGCAAATTTTGCGCAGTTGGGATATTTTGGACTCAACATAAGCGTAGGTTCAACTAAATGCACCAACCACACTATCATGCAACTTTTAGTGGCACAGCTGTGTGTGAACTTTGCACACATATATTCACTTAGATTCGGTACGAATTTGATTGACACATGCGGCTATGAAATGCATCGAATTTCTCTGCGGTTAAAATATTACAAATTCGGGTGGATCTCAGAATATTCCAACATTTTGACCGCAGCAAAATTTAGAAATTTTTTTGTTGTTGGTGTTGTGCGCACTTTGTATGATTTGTCAAAAGTTTCGTGGTTCATCCCATGTGGCGTATTCGCCTGATTCCTGGAATTTGGTTAAAGGGTTAACTCACTATATGAAAATATTCCAAAACTAACCGTGCTTTTCAAGGTCGAATGATAACGCTGGAAAAATTCAACCCTTTAAGTATTCGCTTTGGGCACAAAAAAATTTTGTGCTTTCCTTTTGTCTACCTGAGTGTTGTTTTAAATATTTCGCATGCACAGTTTCATGAGGGGAAAAACTGTCGGGGAATCATTTAAGGATTTTGCATGCTGCATGAAAAGTATTTGCCATATCCCAAAAGCCGAACATTAAAAAAATTTTATGAAGAACGAATTTTCAACATATCAAATATACGGCATGCTTCGCTGCCCCTTCAAAGTATTTTTTTTAACTACATAGTATGTACATCCAAACTCTTATGCCGCGTTTCCACTAGGCATTGAAATGACAAAATATTTTTTAATCCCCAACTTTGCCGTTAAAATTTTTATCATTTAATTCCTAGTGGAAATGCTGCATTTATGACCTTGTTCATGAACAATGAAATAGATTGATAGAGCTTTATTAAGTGAGATTTTCATACAAATTTTCAGATTATAAAACATTTAAAATGGCTTAATTTTTTATTTTTTTGTTTCAATGGTATTTAGAAAGTAGGCAAAATATAGAAATTTTTTGAATTATTATAAACTTTGAACATAGGATTTACATGGTTTTTGTTATATTTAAAAAAAAAAATATGAATATTAAATAAAAAATAAAAATAAAACTGTCAATATATTTAAACTGAGGATAAAAAATAGCTATACAAGTAGCCGTTACTGTATGGCCATACAAAAGCATATTTATTTATTTATTTTTAGGAATTTTCAATTAAAATACAGTTTATTCTCTAACAAATCTCATATAAACCCAAGTTTAAAAGTTTTCATAGGACTAAAAAAAACGCGCAAAATTTTCAACCAAATTTCAAACTTTTTTCTCAGAAGCGTTAGAATTTTTTCGAGTACACAGCTTTATAGCCCATTCAATTTTAGTCCAATAATGTGTAAGTTTCAAATGGTCCAAAATTACCGCTGATTTTTTAGAATTTTTTTCGCCGTAGGTGTTGCGATTTTCTTCCATATAAATATGAATTTTCTTTATTCGTTATATGGAAACAAATGGGACACAAAAAATTCTAAAAAATCAACGGTTATTTTTAGTGACTTGAAACCTGCACATTATTGGACTAAAATTGAATGGGCTATAAAACTGCGTACTCGAAAAAATTCTAACACTCCTGAGAAAAAAAGTTTGAAATTTCGGGTAATTTTTTTTTTGATAGTCTTTTAAAAAGTTTAAAACTTGATTTTATATTAGTTTTTTGAGAGAATGGACTGTGTTTTAATTCAAAATTCTTAAAAACAAATAATTAAACAGAAGTGGCCAACAATAGCACTTTAAAATGGGGGTGCTATAGATATGTGAAATACTGTATGTATGTATGTATGTGTGCAGATTTAAATGAGTCGCTTCGGGCGAATGTATTCAAGCCAGGAAATACTCTCAAATACTAAAACGGGAAAACGTTTAAAGAGGAAATGAATATGAGTGTGCACATTGATTTTCCATCCGTATTCGTTTGTGGCTTAGTTGTGTGTCTAAGTACAAACATATGCAGATCACGAGCAGAGACTCAAGGCAAAAATATTACATAGGAGTAGATGCCACAAAAGCACACGCATGTGCTGTTCCTGCGGCACTTTTACACACTCGCACAAATTTACATACATACGTATGTACATATTTGGCCGAGATTGCACTACGCTAATCTAATGCAAGGTTATTGGCCAACTGATAAGCTGATTGGTAACATGGACAGGTACATTTGTATTTAAACAGCAAAGGCAGACGAGACGTGTAGGTTAGTGAAGACAAACAAATTTTGGATTGATTCGTATGCTGAACTGGTCAAATGAGTTTGTGCTTGAATAAACTACTATTCGATGAATCAATCGGTAGCATATCAGCTGAGCTTGGATGAAGATGTATTGTTTCTGGTTGTTGAGCTAAGGACAGCCATCAATTTGGTAGTTCATGTGTGTATGTACATACCTACATACATATGTATGCACGCATGTTTTATTGGAATCAATAAGTTAATTGGCATTTCAATTTTGAACAATTGATGCATCCATACTAATGAAGTAATGCTATTTTGTTGGACTTGTGAGGAAGGCATGCTGTAATTGTTCTGACTGTAGGTGTTTCAAGGGCAATACATACAATGTAATAAAATGAAAACAGTTATTTTTAAGCAAAAAATACCACCGACTTCAATGCTCATATAAAAATTTCGGAGTACCGTTAATTTCTTCATGACACTTGGCATTTCCAATTGGCGTCAGTTGACACAGTTGTACATGCATACATATGTATGTATGTAAGTTTGAAGTTAGAAGTTGCTCAAAGTTGTTCCGGTTCGTTGTTCCAATGCGCATAGATGTGGACCGGAATTTGGAGTTGTGATGCATGCAAATAATATGTATGTATGTATATATTTAAAATGTGCCCTTTGACATGACTTATGTGCCTAAAAACGCCTACCCATCACACCTGCACTAATTCTGCTATACAAGCAAATAAATTGCCAGCACAGCCAACTGCAGGAAATAAATAAAAATATACAATTTGAATAAATCACTTTGAATAGCAACCACAAATTTATGTCAAACACTTGAATTTGTACACCCTAATCCAACACAGCTGCGTTCAAACAAAAGCAAAGCTTAGAATGCAGTTTAGCTGCACTAGTTGCAGTTACTTGTACCGAAGGACATTTAAATTAGAACATGTAGTGCAACTGTACGTGTATACATAATCCTTGTGCAATACATGGAGCCTGACGCGTTTGCAATTCATAGCTATGTACCTGCAGAAGCGATATCCTTACAAAGGATGCTGTGAATATTAATATGTAACCACAAATTTCTGCTACATATGTACGTACATACATATTTATGCGCAAAAGGGTATGGATTCTCAGTTGTTTATCTTGGCTTAGTGCTGTGTACCTTTGAAATGATTTTCTAATTTTACCGATTTCAAGCGATCCTCCTACGTAAAGTAATTTTCTATGGAAACCACATAATCTGTGCAATACATGCAGTGGCTTCTAATTTGATGTGGTGGTTTTGCGTGCACAGCTATTTGCATGCACACACACTCTTGCTTATAAAACGAAGGCTAGTCTTGCAACCCAGCGACATGAGCTGAAATTCACAGCATGACTAATAAACATCCTAAAGAAGAGGGCTGTTGCACCACGCATCAGCCAACAAGCAATCCTGCCGTTTGGCAAGAGTTCTCTTCGATAGTTTTTAGCTCATGCTGCGGCCGCACTGAGCCAAAACTCTTCATGCCTTCTGGAGTATTTACCGTATTTAAGAAGTAGGATCAACAGGGTCTCTTTATGGTAGTTAAGGCATCGTTTGATCATATGCATTTTTAACTGACTTCACAAAAAGGAGAAAGTTATCAGTTCGTCGGATTTTTTATTTTTAATTTTTTATATTTTGTTTGTATATTACCGCATAACTTCAGACCACGTGAACCGATTTCGATTCTTTTTTCATCCGAAAGGTGGTACCTCAAAGGTAGTCTCATACTAATTTTGTTTAGATCCGATAATTGGATCGTGAAGAAATTAACGATGGTCTTAAACTTTTATATGAGAACTGAAGTCGGTTTTGTTTTTAACCGACTTACAAAAAACGAGGAGGTTATGAGATCGTCGGAATATTTTTTTTTTGATTTTTTTTTTTTAACTCCGAACTGATTTTAGACCCATGGTTTCTTCGGCTAATTTGCTTTGAATTACACGTGGAATCCCCCTATGTAAAAAAGTTAACCCGCCCTAACAAACATACTTCACAGTAGATGAGATCCGATTCTAGACTGAGGCCAATGTTAAAACGAAATATATTTTCGAACTAAGTACGAACTCTATTTAAAAGAACTTTTCATTGCTTAATAATCTCGGAGTTTTTTGAAAAGTTACGCCAAGGACATAATGGGCCATCAGAGAAAATGGATCTGCCTAGAAAACATACACAAAGCTGTGCAGATGGATTGATTTTCTTACTGTCAAGGATTCAGAGAAAACGCCTGCTTAAATTTCCCTCTCTATTTTACAGTCCTGCAAATCGTGAAGTACGGGAGAAGGCTATTTAATATCATTGGTCCAATATTCTTCTTCATTGCGTTTAGCATATAAGAGCTATGTGTATGTATATATATCGCCATGACTTTTAAATAAACTATAATCACTGCTCTCCTTCCTAGATCCCTCTTTAGTTCTTTGCTGGGTTTGCATCCGTACATCGTAGGTATGTATGCACCTACATACGTATAACCACATAAGCGATTGCATTGTCGTTGAAAGGATTATTTAGTTGCAAGCGAATAAAACCAACTAAAAATTGGCGAAAGGTGATGCAGGGAGGCGGTGCGAGAACAACCACGACGGCATTTTGCATCGTGTCACTTTGTTTGCTTTCTTATCGTATTTTATAATTTTCTTTCACATTTGCTGCGCATCCTGCATTGTCCACTGATACTCGAACTCGAGTGCTGCCTTGGAGTATCTGCCATTCAAGCGGCACTTATGCAGATGCAAATATTTATTTGTAATACCATTGTGGCTGATGTTTGCTTTGCATGCGGTTTTCCTTCATTGCGTTTACACACACACACACTTATTTATAAGTATTTTTTTCATACATGGACTTCGTACAAACATACTTATGTGAAAATCCTTTTGGATTTGGTCATTGACTTAAGCGCATTAAGGATATATATGTACGTGTGCACTAAACCACTATATATGTGTGTGTGTAACTTCATAAAACGTATATTTTTAAGAATTTGCTAAAAAAAAGTTCGAGGCAAACTTCTTGGTGTGTCACACATCTTCCGAAGTAAACGGATATTCAGACAAGATATGTACATACATATGTATGTACTTATCAAGACGCTCAAATATTTATGTTGACAACCGCTGTCAATCTTTTGTTAGTACGCTGTTACAAATTAAAACATTACCGTATGTAAACAAATTTACATTTTGCATTTTGAAAAATATTTTGAATGGAATTTAATTCATACATATTATTCAACTAAAAATAAAATGTGTTTTATTTCGGGTTCTACTGAACTAATCGAAATACATTTTTCGGAAAAGATTAATGATTTTTGACGCTATTTAATTTACTAACTGTAGGGCGGTACGTTAGGGTGGTAGCAAGTGAGATCTGGTGGGTCAGTACCGCAATCGAGCACATGAGGTCAATGAACTTCCGTAGGAAAAACCCCCTTCTCGAGGCAAAAATGAGGCGAGACGCTCTAATAAACATAGAAAAAATATTTTTGGATATTAATCAAAAAATTTGCATTTATTTCAATTCAATTATTTTCACATGGTTTGAATATTGCTATGACGACACACATATCAGAACAGGTTTTCACTCAAATTCAAAAACATTTTAAGCCAAAATTATTCATTCGTTTTGTATATGAATAATTCATCTGCCGTTTTGAATGCAGTCATGCCGCCCTTTAATACATATGTACATATGTAAGTAAAAGGTACTAAAAGTTTCTTGGTTAATTTAATACGAGGTAATTTTAGAAAGACAACACATTAAAACGTAAACACTGTTTGGCCCACCCGCTTTATGAAGGAGTATACGAAAAATATTTGTATTCAAAAACATTTTAACGAATAAAAGCTCAAAGTAAAATGAGAAAACATTTTGTAAAGCCACGACTGGCAACCGCAGAAGTCACAATTTACTAAGATGGTGAAGGGCAGTAATAGAGAAGATGAAGAACTGTTCTGCAGCATGAGTGAAGCGGTACTTCTAGCCGTTCTGCGTGCTTACCTATAAGGAATGATCCATTAGAGCAGAAATGAAATTACATTTTTATATCCTCCCTTCTTAGATAATATAAGCTTCGATTGCCAAGAGACCAGACAGGTTGTACCTTGAATGCATCTTTCATATGATTGGACATAGAAAAGTTCTTCCAGGAGCAGCTTCCAAGTGGCAAAGGCATAAAAGTATGCTTCCTTTTAGAAAGTATACATATGTTTAGTCGCTCTCGCCTTGGAAGTTTAGTGCAATTCTTGAGTTAATCACGATGGAGCTGATAGCTCTAATTGCACTTGGCTAGTACTACTTTACCAAATGTATTGGTTGAGAGTTTGTTGTAGCCACGCTCGGCAGAACTCCCTTAGCGAATAAGTGAAACCTCGGCCTTAGTTCGGTAAAGGCAATGAGCAGGTCAGGAGGCGTTTCGAGCAAAAACTCATCCTCCTACTTGGTCATTGAGCTTTGAGTCATCTCACAACAAGAGGACCATCTTAATACGTCTCGCACCGCCCTCTACATCATGTTCCACAGCGCCATCATCAACTCAGGCTCCAATTTTACCGTTATATATAGAAAGACCACAGAACAATAGCCCTTGCAACTGAAAGATTCGCGTTAAACTGGACCTGGATCCGAGGACTTGCCCTTTAGGCATCATTAATGAACAATCTACTATCAATAGTAAGGGTTGGTACTGACTATTCTATCAGTTTAATTTAAAATCTGCTTGTTTCTCTATTTGAAGCTTCCAGGTACATATGTACGCACATTTGTAAGGAGTTAAAAGAAAACTCAGCACGTTCAAAAGTTGAATGAAAAATTTAAAAGTCGGCAAATTGCCGAGTGATTACTCATTTGTGTTCATTTAGTTGTAAAGAAATCAGAAATTTCAAAAGTATAAAAAGTTTTAAGCGCTTTGCAACTGTTTACGCATTTGCACTAACGTACGAATACATACGAAAGAATGTAGTATGTACATTAGACCGGTCCGGTCTCCATGCAAAAGAAAAAAAACTTTGAAATTAACTTCAATGCCTAGTTTGAAAACTTACATGTAGAGGAGTTTGGGGTCATAAAAATGCATCTCCTTAGAATCATGGAGAATAATATCACTTATAAATAATTTTAAATTTATTAGGGTAGCATTTGAGTTAGACCAGTTTATTGTGTTTTTGAAAGGTATACAGTACTTGATAAGGTATACAAGTCAGTTTTCAAAGATTTTTTTCCCCGATTTTGAAACTGTATTGTGTAAAATTGGTACAGTATATTTTATTGAAAGTATTACTCAGCGCTAGCTAGGATTTTTTCGCCACTTTTCTGGCAATGCATATATGTATTTCGCGCAAATAAAACTGCTCGCCTTTGAAGACAAACCTTCAACTGAAGTTTGCATGCACAAAATTACGGAAAAATTTTAGTTTATTACACTTTGCTGGAATGACACCTACAATGTGGTTAAATCATGGCGCTTCAAAATCAAATTTTTTGCAATATTGTCCGTATGCTTAAACCCTACTGATGCCCTTTGTTTACAATCCTTTAAAACTTACTTACCTTATGCCGAATTTCCACTAGGCATTGAAATGATAAGAAATGTATGCCTTTTAAAAAATGCCATGTGGAAATGAACTTAATGACTATTTTTTAACATAATGACACGATTGTTTTTAATGCCTAAATTTGTCATTTTTTCTATTTAATGCCTAGTAAAAATCCAGCATTAGCTATACATAACATTTTGAAATTAGGTTAAAAATAAAAAAGTTAAAAAAGTTTGTGCTTTTTTGTGGTCGTGGTAAAGATACAAATTCATGTGACGCTAAATTTACAAATGTGTAAATGTATATTCGTATCACTTACCAAAATTTGGTAGCTAACTAATGCGCAAGTTTCACAACTTTTCTTTTGCTTACTAAATTTACAAGTGCTCCAAGTTAAAAGCAAATCGCTAATGTACTTGTCAAATTCTTGTATGTATACTAGACTGCATCACTCCCCATACAAAAAAGAAACGGTACTCTTTTTCCACTGGAATTATAAAAACTATTTTATTTTAAGACCTTCAAAAAAATATCTCTCAAAATTATTAAGATTTACGTGAGCTGGGCCGATTTCAAAATACCTCCAAAAATTTAGTTTTTATTAATAAAAATAGTTTCTTAAAGATGTTTTTTGAAAAAGCTTAAAAAAGGAACAGTCCAGCGCCTTCGTCTTGGTCTGCAGGCTGTACCGGAGATACAGCCGCTATACTTAAACGTAGAATACGTGGTATGGTTAAGAGCATATCCAAGTCAAAAACGAAATCACACACTAAGAAAAAAAGGGGTTTTCCAAAATTTTACAAATTTACATACTTCTAAGTGAAAAGAACTCAATGAGAATATAAGCGAAAGCCCTATTTTTATTTTTATTTTATACCATTGTTTTTTGTGTTTATTTTTACCTTGGCCTTTATCCTTTTCTTTATCTATGTACGTCCTCACCTTTACTTTTATTCTTGGATTGGACTTTTTCTAAATGTTGTTTCACTTCGAAAAGTCTTCGCGTATTATGCATACATGTGTTCATATATGTAAGTTATCTTACCTGTAATACTAATACCGATCAATGGCGCACCCTTTACTCACGTTGCCAGGCATGTGACCATATTGTTGCACTTACTAACTTTGCTGACGCGGCACACGCGCAACCACCGATCAGGTCAAGTATCGGAATTATTGAAATCATGGGAATTGCAATATAAGCAATTCCTGTCTGCACGCGCAAGCCCCAACTTGCGAAATGTGGGAACTGCAACCTTAGCATAAGTAGTTAGGAGTAAGAGGTTAGCCAGTAAGTCAATTCATATGTTTCAGTTAGTTAATTTTGGGACGTGCAAGTGACACGTAATAAATTGTGATAAGCTCAACTCGAGTTGTCCGTCTTTTAATTACGGTTTGAATAGCATCGGCGAACA
>NW_016165573.1:0-2494 GCF_001687245.7 Rhagoletis zephyria | reverse complement strand
AAAAATTTGCAAATTTTTTCAACAATTTTTTGCCTTAAAATGCTCAATATTTGTTAAATTTATATAAAATTTGTACCCGATAATATTTCTACTGCTCCAAAGAACCTATATCCCGAAAATGAAAGTTATATATGCCAACAATAAGTTGCTAGAGCACTTTAAAGGCTCAAAATTGACCCCAAAATAAGGCAATGTTTACCGTTGTTTTTACGAGAGGAACCGAATTGGTTATTTACAAAAATGAATCTGTCGACAGGCTTGGAATTTTATCTTTGAAACGCCACACTTTTCTTTGAAATTACTTTATTAGTTCTCGTGCAATAAGCGTTTTTGTGAAGCTCTAAAAATTACAACTACAACATTTGAACATAGCCCCCATACCTTAAGGTAAGACGTATTCTACGTCAAAAACTTACATAAAAATATTGAAAAAAAAACAAAAAATTTGGACGGAATCGTAATAATGAGATTTTTGATGCTGTTTTTTAACTTTTTTCAAAGATTGGTATAGGAAAAACTTGAATAACTGAACCTAAACTCTTCCGATTTAGACTTGTGAGGTATCGTTGAAAATGTATTTTTAAGTTATTTAAGTTTTTCGTAAATCAATCTTTGAAAAAAGTAAAAAAAACAGCATCAAAAATTTCATTATTACGATTCCGTTGAAAAGATTTTTAAATATTTTTATGCAGATTTTTTAACCCAAATCTGTTTTGTCATCTGAGGGGACGTTTTTCAAAAAGTTCTTTAAGAAACTATTTTTATTCATAAAAAACTGCATTTTTGGAGGTATTTTCAAATCGGTCCAGCTCACTTAAATCTTAATATTTTTCCGAAATATTTTGGTGGACGTCTTAAAATATAATAGGTTTTGTAATCCCGGCGGAAAAACCGCAACTTTTTTTGATGATGCAGTGTAATGTACATAAACATATCCTTAGCAATATGGACGGAATTTACCGGTAGTTAGGAAATGGGAAATGGCGTATTTTAAACAGTCTGTAGCTGTTACTGATTTGGTTTTAATGAATTTTCAATAACTTAATTGCAGAGACAAGCTTGTTAATTTAAAATTTAAAATATTTTTTTAATGATAAATGTTAAAATGTTTCATATTTTTATGACGAACTTTTATTCGTGAAAAATTATTAGAAATTGTTGATATTGAAAGTAGAAAAATATTTCAAGTACACTACCTGATTGTTCAGCTGTGATGGTTCCTTAAATATCTTAATACTTGCAGAACTACAAGCCCATAACTAAACAACTACGGTTACAGCTGAAGAATTATATTTGTTAAGAATCAAGTGAAACGGGCTGTATTTTTCATTTGATCTCGATTGTGGCATCAAGCTATATAGAAATACTCCCACGATTGTGTTGAGTCTTTACGGACACATTTTAAATTTCTTGCTGCTTTAAATAGCTGAAATTTTAATGTACCTGGAAATAGCGCATTCAACTGTACCTAGGCGCGAGAAGAGCAAGCAGCTACCTACTTATATCTACACTTCCACTGACAATTCTCGGAAGGATTTAAACTTAGTAACGGCTGTTACATGAATATTTGGATGATTAAACTCGTATGGATAGTTATACCGCAGCATAGTTGTGTTAAATTTTTGCATACATTTATAACTTGGTGTCCAGCTCTCAAGAAACATTTCAAAAAAATATTTGTCATTATTTTGGCCGCTTGAAATAAAACCTAGCAGGCAAGTAAAGCAAAACTTAAGAAAATAGTGGTACAAATTGTATAAAATTTCTTGACAGCTGCATTCTGGTTTAAGAAATTTTGATATAGAATTTTTTTTTTAATTTCTTGAGCGTCTTCTTACATAGACATTTTATATTTTAATTGTTGTTTTTTTTTGATAAAATATATTTTTATAAAAATATAGTTCATTAATACAAATAAATCAAAGTTTGAAACTTTTTACAAAAAAATCAACAAAGTGTCACACACTTTTTATTCAGATTTTTTAGAAAATTTTTGCTTAAAAAAACAAAGTTAAAATTTTGAAGTCGCTACAAGCTACTGTAGATTTTTTTTAAATTTTGTTTGTTGACGGTGTTGCGCATTTTCCGCTATGTAAAAAATGCGAACATTCGTTTTATGGAAGCAAATGCCCAACACCATCAACAAAAATCATTCCTGGAAATCGACAGCAGTTTGCAGCCACTTCAAACCGACCTTAAAATTTTCTACAAATTCTCAATAAAAAGTGTGTGAGTACCTTGACTGGAGTTTTGACAAGAGATGGAGTGAGGTCAGATATAGTGGCTTAGCTTTAAAAATGTCTGCATACAGTTAAACATGAGCGATTCCTGTCGCAAGGAAGCAGCATGGTTACATAAGTGGAAAATAGGAAGGATTTTCAGGAAAGAAATCAACTTGTGATATCAGCAAGGACTCGGTCGCCGGCGAAATATGCATATTCTTCTTCTCATGCACTAAAAAACCAAAAATATGCGCATATAATATCGATGGCTG
>NW_016165572.1:13477-27116 GCF_001687245.7 Rhagoletis zephyria | reverse complement strand
TGTAACTGCATACCCAGCGCAATGACTATACCCCATTGCACTCCTTTTTGAAAATTACTGAAGTGAAATATTTTTATTCGATAAAAAACTATTATTATTCGATAAAAACATTCTAAAGCAATTCTTGAAATATTTTATTTTCACCATGTTAAATATATAAAAAACTTCAAAGCCCCGGTGGCATGGGGGATCGCTGGAAAAAATGCAGGATCACGATAATATACTACAGTCGGGGAAAAATAAATAGGGACACGACATTTTAACGTATTGTTCCAACTTTTCTGGTGTTTATTTCATATTTATTATTTTTTTTTTATAAAAGTGTAGCTCATTATCTAACAAAAACCATGCACCTTTATATTTCAAACTTTGTGCAAAAATTATAAAAATTCTGCGAAATTGCATCTAAATTTACAATTTTTTAATCAGATTTTTCAGAATTTTTTCGAGTATGCAGTTTTATAGCCCATTTAATTTTAGTGGAATAAAGTGCGAGTTTGAAGCTCCCAAAAAATTGCTTTGGTTTTTGATTATTTTTATTCTGAATGTAATATGCACTTTTTTCCATTAAAAAAAAAAGGTCCAACATACTTTGTATGGAAGAAAATGTTTTAAAAATTATTGCCAAAAATTCACGTGATTCTTTAGCAACTTAAAACTTACACTTCATTCTACTAACATTTAATGGGCTATAACACTACCAACATAAAAGTCTAAAAAATCTTAAAAGTTGAAAATTTAGATGCGATTTCGCAGAATTTTTATAATTTTTGCACAAGTTTAAAATGTGAATTAATATGATTTTTGTTAAATAATGAGCTATAATTTTATAAAAAAAAAATAATAAATATTAAGTAAACGAAAGAAACATAGGCAAATTTTGAAAAAATGTTGTGTTCCTATTTATTTTTCCACCACATACATATTTATATTATTAGCAACCTCGTTAACTCTACAACTTTTCCATTTACAGTGCAATCAAGTAAAGTATTTTATTTCATACAAGTTTAAGATCGAATATAAAATTTTTCCTAAAAAAGCAATAAAGTAAGCTTTCTCACAGTTCTTATCTTTAAATGTTTTTTTGTTTTTAATTTCTTGTATTATTTCTTTCTTCTGTTAGCCTTTTTCATTACTTAATTATCATTAGTTTTTTCTTAGCACACCATCATCATCTATTTAATGCTTTTTTTATTCTAAAGCTCGTTAAAATGCTTTTCAGTCATTGATTTGCATTTGCGCATGCTTATACCGCACAGCCGCTATTTGCTCTCATCTCCCTAAGCCAAGAATGAATTTGGTATCTGTGTCAAATGCTAAATATTTTTATACATTTGCATAAAACCTAGAGGTGTGTACATAAAAATACAAACTAATTGCGTGGTATAAAATTTTAAATATTTATGTTTATGGTTGTCTAATGAAAAAGTGGGACAAGCGCTTCGCACAGCTACTAAAATATGACAATAAAAGCTAGAAGGAGAGTGAGTTTCATATGCTTAAGTGAAATGCATTAAATTTTAATTCTTCTCTTTGAAATATTTCACGGAGCGTTCAGAAAAAAGGGTCGTCTACAATCTGGAGATAATTTTTCAATGTTATGTCGCTGGCATAAGCCTAAACCTGGTAATAAATTTTTTGCTGTCTCAAAAGAACTGTGAACGGTGAGGTTCCAAAGTAAGGGATACACGTTATTAAATGCTCCTTCTATATCGAAATCTTCTTTAAATGCAAGCTCTCTTTCAAACGCGAAAGAAGAAGAAGTCCTCTTTCAATATTAGGCAGGCATTTTTGGAGTGCAAAGTCCATGACTTTCTATTACAGTATGTTTGTATAATTTTGCGTATATACCAGCCTTTCGAGAATATTTAGCTTCGACGTGCATTTTTGACCAATCACTTTTTTGGATTGTGGCAGTGGTATATATTAGTAAGCAGTGAGCAGTGGCGGTAAATATTTCATCAGGTCTCGGTGGGATCTAATAATTTATTCCACCGTTGTACAGTTAACATTGTTTCTTAAAAAATGTTGATAGGTATAGGCCTTCAAACCTTACTCGCCTTACTGTTTGTGAATAAATAAAGAGTTTCCCTTCATTCTCGAGCTCAACCATTCGTCGTCTTGATTCTAGACGAAAGTTGGGGGCAACTACTACATATCTCACACGATCTTCAAAAGTGGCAGGGCCTAATATTTGGCATTTTTGAAATTACGTACTAAAAATCATGATAAAAACATAGCAAGGTATAACCGTTCTCTCAATTTGTCGGCCATGATTTTTTTTTGAAGTTTGCCAATATTTTAAAATCATATAAAAGTGAAAATAAAAAATTGAAATTGTACGAAATTGTTGTTGCTTGAGATTGAAAATGAAAATGTGTGTGTGAGTTTGTGAGTTAATTTAAAAATTAAATTGTTTGGAAACGTCAAGAATTTTAAAAGTGACTCTCAGCGGTTCTACCTTACTATATTTTTATCATGCTAAAAATGTACACAAAGCTTTTATTTACCTCTCAGCGAAAGCTAAAGAAAATTTTTGTTTTAATTTGTTGAAAAAATCTAAGTTACAGTCTTCCTTGTCCATATAATTAGCATGTCCTAAAAAATAGTTTTCTCCAATTCCAATAGTTTCTTCCAATTTTCTGACGGACGTAATATTTTGAGTTGTGTCACTTTAGAAGATCGTGTGCGATATGGGCATGTATGGCAGGCCACAGTAATATTTTAGGAATCTGCACGGCGGATTAGTTGGACAGAAAGGGCAACCTCGAGTCGATCTAATCGAAAAAAGGCAGAAAAATTTGATTACGAGAGGACTACTCTCGGGCAGATGGGACTCCTGTTTGCTCAGGACGGAAAAATTTATCAAAGCCATAACTCTCAATTCTGTTGGCCATATTGACGTGATACTATCGGATTGGAATTCACGCGATGGGACTTAATATCACACTGGATCCTTTATTTTGCAGCTGTTTGGTGGACGAGTTGGTGGAAAAATGTCAACACTTCTTCTCAAACTATCCAGATTTTAATCAGCCCTGAGGAGCTCACTTAAAGCTCTCCCGTCAACTATTTTTAACACCCGAACGAAGGAGGTCAGATTACAGCTAGGAATTCATTTCGATGGTGTACAAATTCCGATGGTGAATAACCCGAAAATTCTCGTAGTTACCTTCGATAGTCTGCTTTCCTTCTCGGCGCATACAACCGTGAAATAGACTAAAGAGTCGCAACAAGGTCCTGAAATGGGTAGCCGTCAGCACCTGGGGAAAAGACACAGAAACGTTGCTGGCAACATACAAGGCAATTAGTCGGCAGGTTCTAAACTATGCAGCGCCGTGTGGTCGGCGGGGACTAGTGGCACGCAGTGGACATAGGTACAGACCTGCCAAAACACGGCACTCTGGATGGTGGCCGGATTTCTTCTGATGTCGCCACAACACTATCTACGCCACAAGACAAAAATTCTCCCCATCCGGGAGCATAATACAATACTCTACAAACAATTCTAGTAGGGTGTCACCAACGTGGACAACCCTACCTCTGGACCCGACAGCATACCGACAGTCCAGAACTTTGTCTGTTTCGGGAGGCTCGAACCACAATAGCTCAGCTTCGCTCTGGCTACTGCTGAAGGTTAAATTCGTACCTGAGCAGATGTGCCCAACGAGTGCCCGGCATACGGAGAGATACCCCACGTTTCAAGACATCGCTTTGCATGCCTCTTAAACCCCACTCAGCTAACACCTCTGTCCCTATGGGCAAACCCAATAGAATATCACGATTCCTGGGTCTTCCGTTAGTCGAGCTTGACAACAACTATTGAAAGACAAGCCGATCTAAGCAGGGTTGAGTAGTCGTTACAACAACAATAATAGCTGGCCTGGATGGAAATCTTCCATCTGTGAAACTTAGTTTATTACATTTATCGTTTATCGCTGTGGCTTAATTTTTACCGTTCGTAGTGGCATTATAAATGACACATTCTTATGGGGGAGACTGTGACCCTGTTTGGTGAAACTATCTTAACCCCATTCTTCTAGCTAATTTAAAATCTTTCTGATGTAACGTCTTTAGTCGGAAACCTGCTTTTATAAATCGACCAAGTCTCAGGGCAGGAAGTTTAAAAAAAGAAAGGAAATACTGCTATTGTCGGAGAAAGTGTTTAGAAAGAAAATATTGTTACGACATTTCAAAAGTTTAGAAAAGAAAACAAGTAATTTTTAGCAAAAAAAACCGACTTCAACTCTCATATAAAAAAAATATATATATATATATATCTCATGATCCATTGATTGAAATCGGTTGACGTGGTCCAAAGTTATGCGGTAACATACATAAAAAAAAAAATATTCCGACGAACTGATAACCTCCTCATTTTTTGGAAGTGGGTTAATAATAATAAATAAGGCAACATTGAAAAAACTTCTCTATATGTGACCTGGTCTACGAAAAGGGAGCTTACGTGCGAAAACTAGTTTTCTGTGAAAAAGCTGTTAAAACTCGTTTCGTCAGTTTCTCATTATCTCGTTAATTGTTCTCCGCGCCGGACGTCCAGTAAGTGTTGTTGTTGGTCCAGTAAGTGTTGTTGTTGGTCGGAATATTATTATAGTTCATCGTGTAAGTTGCTAGTGTGGAACATTTAAAAAAGTAACACTGANGTGAAAAAGCATCTCATCTTCCATCCGAATCAACCAAAAAGTGAAAATTGATTTTTTTTACACCTAAGCCCCCTTTCCGTAGACCAGGTCACATATGCAGAGTAATAGTTCATTTGCCCAAAGCCTTAACTGCAGTTTATGCCTATTGGAAATAGGAGATTATTACTCGAAGGGCGTAAATGCTCATATTAAGTACAAGCAAGCGGAAGTATAAAAGCAAAAAGTAAAAAATAAACCTTGCTGATTACCGCATGTTTAAATTCTTGAAACCTTTAGTGGAAATGGGCTAAAATTCTATGGAAAATTCATTTCGCTTTTACATCAAAGAGTTGATCGAGTCAATTTTTGTTCCTTCCAATTTAAATGACGAGCAAATGTAAAGGCATTACAGATAATTATAGGACAGGGAAACAGATTAAAAAAATTATAGCTTTTTATTCCCACATCAGAAAATATTGGAGTTGGACTGGGCCAAAATTGCTTAGGCCGCCAACAATAAAAAGATGCTAAATATTTTATAAATGTAAGAAAAATATTATAGCGATAAATTTGAGTGTACTTCTAAGCATTCCGCTTAAGTCCAAACAATTTTCATTGATTTACATGTAATAATTCAAATAAATATTATCATTTAAACATTTACAATTTGATTTTATCAACATTCGTTGGCGATAATTATTAAATAAACATTTAGCAGATATGCCATGCACGTCTAGCACGTCGTGACTTTTAATAATAGAAATGACTGCAGTTCATATACAGTAAAAAAATATGTATCTATGAATTATGGTACACACTACGTTTATCAGTTACTCATTGCAGTAGCATGCAGTTGGCGACTGACTATGCGCTTAGTTCATACATTTTATGAATAAATATTTTTCACAACTTGTACTATACATAGGAGCAGATAATTAATTTGCATTTCTATGAGTAATTTCGTTATTCGATTGACAAACTTGTGTACTTGTGTACTCGTATGTTAATAGTAAACAATTGGTATTTTAATTAAGATTTAACTAAGATTTTAAATTGACTTAGATTAACGTAAGAGACTACTCAATTTAACGATCCAAGAAATCATAAAACTTTCCTTTTTTGTTTTATTTTCCAGAACATATTAGAGAAATTTAATCCCGGTGCACGTCAACTCATCTCCACGGGCAAGGGTTATCTCAAAGCTCTGCATGGTGAGTAATAATTATTCAAAACAAAAAACATACTAAAAAAATATGATAAACAGCTGGTCGTAGAAATAAATTAAGTAGCATTATAATCATAAGCAATCAGCATTAGAAAATATTTATTACGAAATGTCCAAGCATTTTGTATGTTAATGTGATGACCTTCCTTAATTTTCCGTTGCTGCACAGGTGCTGCATCTGCGTCACGTCTATTCAATGAAGCATTAGCCAAGCTGGCAATGAATGCACAACAAAGTGGAACTAACGATATTGGTAAGAACAAAAAAAAAATATGCGAAAAATAGTAAAAATATTAATAGAAAAAAATAGAAGCATATAAAGCTAACAAAAACAAGGTAAACAAGAAGGATTCGTCTATCTAGCAGCCTATACTAGCGTATTCAAAAACTAATTACAAGATAGCAGTAGCTTCAAGCTGCACGTGTTTCTACACAATGTTGCGGCAACAAATTGTATAGAGCTAAAGCTTATGTGTAGTTAACCGCTGCTAGCTGTTAGATAAGTGTGTGACATGAGATACACACAAATGCTTTTCAAAGGCATTTCATTGTTCACGAACTGCTAAGCGTTAACTTTAATGTGTATTGTTATTTTGCACTCTTATTTTTTCTATTAATAATTTTTTATACATATTTCTCTGGTTTTTCTGAAGGTGCGGCTTTAATGAACGTCGTCAGCGTTTACAAAGAAATTCAAGAACAACAAATGAATATTGTGAGTAACCATAGAATGTTATTAGTTTTTATGCCACTGAATCATAAATCATATCTTATGTTTTATGCATAAAAATATAATTTTCTGTGTTTTTTTTTTTGTTATCATTAGTTAAAAGCGTTCTATGTTGATTTATTGGTGCCATTGGAAACAAATTTGGAAAAGGATACAAAAGTTGTACAACATGAACAAAAGAAATTCTTGCAACAGCACAAAGTACGCATGGAGAGTTATCAGAAGGCAGTCTCCACAATGAAAAAGCAACGCAAGAAAAAGGCTAGTGCAGAGAATACGGAAAAAGAGTTAAGGGTGAGTGAGCGATATTTAGAAACTGTCTATATTATATTGAATAGCTTGAACAGTGTTGTATATGTCAAATTATAAAACTCAAGTAATCGGTGGGTATATGCCCAGCAAGCACAATTTTGCGCACTAAGGCTATTTTAGTTCTCTTTAATTTGGATAAACGAATTGTTTATTATTAGGAAAATACTTTTATTCGGCGTTAAAAAATATTTGGCCATGTTTAACTGTTAAAAAAATAACTGTTATTTTCGGTCCCTGATTTAGAGCAGCTATATACTGGAAATTAGTATCGCTTAGGTCTTTAATACGAAAATATTTTGAAATAGGGTTTCCATTTATTTAAAATTACAATCAGAGCATCAAATGAAAATAGTTCAAACACATTTACTTAAAAATATGTTTAGGTATGTGGGCTTGCAACTTAAAAATTTTAGCCACTAATGTGTTCGATATGGAAATATTTTTGTATAGGATTGCCAACTACCAAAAAAAAATAAAAAAATTTTAATATAAATATCAAACGTAAGGTGTTTAAAAATCTCTGAAAATTTTTGTGTAGGGTTACCAACTTTCAAAACATATACAAATTATAGGTTATGTTTAATAAGCTGCTCTAGGTTACGCCAGGTTAATATTTCTTATAAAATTGTATTTCATGAGGATTTTTCTTGCTCTAACTTGCTCTAACTTACTTTACTTTTTGTTCCATGAGCCTGCGCTAAGTGGAACTAGAGCAACTTAGAGCACGATTTTCCTCTACCGCTTTTTTAATGGAGTAACTTCGAGCAAGCAACTATTTTGAGAGTTTCTGAGTTGTTCTAACTTGCTCTATTGTTTTTTTTGACAGCTGCTCGTATCACTTAAACACAACTATAATAAGGACATCAAACGAAAAGCCATCTAGGAGAAGTTTTTGATGATCATATCAATAAAAATGCCACTTGTGTGTCCTCAAAGATTTTAGGAGCGTGAAATAGCAACGCACGGCGGGCAGTGCCCAGTATCTACTTGACTTTGAAAAAATGATTCTAGTTGCACAATTTTTTTTAACAAACTAATATTTTCCCACGTACCTTTCATCATCCAAATTAGACTTCTTAATACCTTATTAATACAGCTGTGTTGCTCTCTTTTTGCAGAATCTCCAAATATTGGAGGATCAAAAAAAGAAATTGGATACGTTCTGCGAACAAAGCTACAAAAATGTGAGTAAAATTGCGTACAATTGCTTTAATAAGGCACAAGCGTATACAGCGCAAGCGCATATACATACATATGTACATACATATAAACATTTGCGCTTAAAAGCATACTTAAGCCTCTACAGCTACACATTTTAAAGTTCATATAAACAGCTGGTTTTAATATTTCTTTGGAATTTTTCATATTCGCTAATAGGCCATGACACAGGAGCGCCGTCGGTATGGTTTCGTGCTTGAACGCCAATGTTCCATAGCCAAGCATTGGATGGCCTATCACAGCACTGGCAAGATGGTAATTGATAACAATTTGGAAAATTGGCAAGAAATTGCCGCTTCACGTGAAGTGATACCAGCGGCTGCCTTGTATGAGATGGGCGGCGGCGGTGGTGGCGTTGGCAGCTACAGCAATGCCAGCAGTGGCAAGAGGATGGTAAGTACTACAGGAAACGCCAAAATACATACTACCTACATACGTACGTATGTCTGCAATAAGTAGAGATTTGTGCGGATTCACGATTATTAACTTAAATTGGCTGCTACGGTTTTTGTTTTGTTTTGTTTCGTTTAATTTTCCACTACCTGCTTTGCTCTAATTGCGGCTGCAGGAGCGTCTCAAAGATGGTGAGGACATGCATGCCGTTGGCAATTCGTCATCATCACAGCTGAAGAAATCACGCAGCGTGGACGCGCCCTACGGCGATATGCGTACCTTGCACGAAAGCCATGTGAGCTATACGCAGAATTCGCTGCCGCGCGCCAAATCCGACTACAATCTGACAACGGTGACGAACTGTAAGTAGCGCTGCTGTAGCGAAGNACAAAATTTTTTGGTAATTTAAAAACTATTATGGCGATTTAAAAGCTGGACATTCATGGTTGATGGTTTGAGGACTTTTTTATTGTTTTGCAATTAAAAACGAAATACGCTTTTTAATAGTTTAAAACTGAGCATAAATTTTTGACCATTTTTGACTATTTGGAACGGGACATAAATTATTAGCTATCTAAATACTGGGCATGTGTAATTTACTGGTCTTTAAAAATATATATGTAATTATTTTTAATTTAAACTGGACATAAATTTTCGGTTATTTAGAAACAGGCATAAATTATTAGTAATTTAAAAACTGGCTAGTGACTTAAAAATTAGATTTAATTTTAATGATTTGAAAATTGAAATTTTTGGTAATTTAGGAATCGGTTATATATTTTTGGTAGTGTAAAAACTGAGCGTAGATTTTTGGTTATTTAAAATTTGGAGATTTTTCCGTAATTTAAAAAACTGGGCATACATTTTTTTTGTAATTTAAAACCAGTGCCGTATTTTTGGCCAATTAAAATCTGGACATATATTTGCGTTAATTTTAATATGGGACATTAATTTAGCTGATTTAAAACCTGTCCAGCTAAATAGTCCCGCCAAATGGACATAATTTTACCCTTATGAGAGTTACCAAAAATTTATGTCAAGATTATAAATTTTCAAAAACTCATGTGCAGTTTTTTATATAAACAAATTTATTTTCGGCTTTTAAATTATCAAAAACATTTCGTCCAATATTTAAGAGCTCACATTTTATGTCACTAACAGTTTACCTTATCTCCAGTTTGCGGATGGACCAAAAATTAGTTCAGTTTTTAAGTTAAATATGACTCAAAAGTATGTGTACAGTTTTAACTTTCAAGCTTTCAAATAGTCAATAGCTGAAATTCGTTAAAAATTTCATAGAATAATTTTTCCGCAGCCAATGACCACACCGATCACGGCCAATGGGATCAACGACCTGTGGTGAAAGCGCTCTATGCCTACATGCCTTCGGGTGAAAATCAGCTGCCCTTCGATGAGGGCGATCGCATTGCTTTGGTCGGCAGCAAGGCCAAAGGTTGGCAGTTCGGTGAGAATTTACGCACTCAAATGTTCGGTTGGTTCCCCATCGCTTACACCAATGCTGAGGGCGGCGGCGCTGGTGAACGTGAAAAATATCGCGTGAATGAACGTCACACCGAACGCAGCAGCGATCGTTATGAGAATGTGCATTACGAGCGTAATGGCGGCATGCGCAACTATCAGGATCATTATATGCCCGAGGTGCATATGGATCCTGCCATGGAGAGCGATTCAACATACCGCCGACGCAATAATAGCGCCGAGGAGTCATCGCCGACGCGTATGTTCGGCGACACATTCAGAAATCAAAAGAAGGTTTGTGTGAGAAATTACATAATTGAAAATTTTGTTTGTTTGCATAATAACTTTCTTTGCATTCTCTGCCGCAGTATCGCGCATCAGCCAGCGGCGCAAATCCACGTCCCGGTCCACCACCTACACTACCAGCACCAGTGCCATCGAATAGTCAGAGTCAGAGTCAAAGTGCCAGTCGTATATTGAATACATCGCAAAGCTTTTGTGGCGCCCCGAATGGCGTGCCCTCGGTGATGGAGCGACGCAAGCAACATAAGCTACAAAATGGACCACAAGCTGCACATGTGAGTTGTGGAGCTCTGTTTTTTAGGAGCGCCACCTAAAAAAAACGTTCTCTAAATTTCCACTTTTTTCTCTAACTAAAGAATCGTTCTATTCTATCTGCCAAACAACAGTCCACATCGATGAGCGCTGGCAGTGGTGGTAGTCAATTGAAACCCGCCGCGGCTGCTAAGACTTCATTGCACAGCAGCAATGATAGTGGCTTTGCCAATGAGCCGCCGCCACAACCCGAAATTGATTACTCGGATGAGGAGCAAACGAGTCGAGTGCCCATACGGTGAGTAGTGGAAGTGAAGTTACAGGAAATTGATTGACACTTGTTGTATTTGTCACATGCTCGCACAAAGTATGTATAGACAAAATTTTTATTTTCCTTCTTTGTAACTAACTTGGCTAAAAGCTATTCAATGATATTTAACATTATGTGCACACTTTTTTTTTGCAATTGTTTTAACATTTTGGGCTAAAATAAATTTTTTTTTTTTAATTTTTTGGAGAGACAGAAAATTTTAATTAAGTAGATACGAAAATTCGTAAAGGCACTTGAAAGCGTAATTTTTAGTACCAAAACTCTCAATTTAACCTGAACGAGTTGAAGGACTTCTCAGTTACTTTGGTTAGTTTTAATCCAGGAACTTAAAACACTAAAGCATACGCGATTTTGGTTTTGTTAAACAAAAAACGATTTCAAGAAACCTTACTCTAGATACTAGATAGTTGCACAGGAGATGATTTACCGTTTTTTCTGCTTTTAATGAGTTCCAGCTTCTAAAGCAAAATGTTGTATCCCTAAAGCTGTCTTGCATTGTTTGCAACTAGAGCCCCAAGGTCCCGAATAAATAGCAGTTTGTATAGGGAAATCCTTACTTTTCAGTTTGATGATAATTGTAGACCGCTTGGAGTAGTAGTAAGGCTAAACATAGCTATAGACCCTGCAGTATTGTGGATCTCTATGCCTGTGGTTAGCTACGTTTGACCAGTACTGAGAGGATCGACCTTTGATATAGCGCCAGAGCTGAGTTGCACCGTGCTAACTCCACAGCCATTTTGTTGCCACGAATCAGTTAGAGAATTCGAGTTTTTTGCGAATGCGAATAAAGGTTCAACTGCTTGCCTGTGCTCTTTTCACAGACCCAGTTTCCTCTTGGTAAGGATTATCTGTGAATCCCAGGGACTGTCCAGTATGGTTATTATCCCCCTTCTTATTACTAAAAAAACAATGTGTTCCGAAATCCATATATTCGGCGCAGCAGTACGGCATGCCATAATAGGAAATGTCTATCTAAAATCGAGCAGATGCGATAAAAGTGTTGGTCATTTATATTAAAAGGTTCCTCGGTATCCTAAGGCATATCGTCGATGTATTTGCAACAGGGACGGTAATCGTTATGAGTAAAATAATTTAAATCAGCATTTAATCATTATTTTATGGTTTTTATTTTTTTCGCTTAAAAATAATAATTATTAGTAAGTATTATTTTTTCAACGGAAATAATTATTATTTGATTCTTATTATTAGCAAAGAATTAGAAAAGAATACGTCAGAAATCACGCTGGTATTGCTTTTGAGTATTTTGAATGATCATTGTTCTTGAGTGAATAAAATGAAACTCAATAATAATTATTATCTTTGAGCGAAAAAATAAAAATCATCAAAAAATCATTATTTATGATGGAACAAATAAAAATCGAGCAATAATAATTTGCTTTGAGCGAAAAAATATGACTCAAATACTAATTATTATTTTTAATCTTTATTGATTAAACTCGAAAAACTAAAATCATTGTAAACTACAATAGAACGTACGAACACAAATACAATGACATGGTTAAAATTGTTTTACAACGATTACAACTTGTTGATTTTCTTTTGGTTAAAATTTAAAAAATAATGATTATTTTCCGTACTTGATTTGCAAAACCGCTTATGGACCAATAGTAAAACCGCCTATCTTACGGCGTGTGTGTACTTTAGGGTGGTCCAAAAATTCATGTAAAAAAGTTAAGTCGGAATTTTTATGCTCTCACCCCCTAGGATTGTTCTATACCGAAAAAATATAACCCTATTTTTTTATTTTGAAATCAAAAAATATTTAGAGGTCTATATAGAAGGATCTTATGGGATGAGAGCATTACAATTCCGACTTTACTGTTTTTGGACCACGCTAATGTACATACATATGTAGATAGAATACAAGACATACTTAGCGGCATAGAACGAAGAATCACAGATGTGCATAGGTCACTTCTTAAATCATAGAATATTGATCATACAGAGTTATTTGCATGTGAAATACAAACCAAATAANGATCATGAAATACGATATTAAGGTCCCTGTATCATAGAACAAAGAACATACATATATACATAGAAGTGCTCATAAATCATAGATCATAGTTTTTAAACCATCTTTTCGTTTGGCGTTGTAAACGATCACTTAATTTTGACCGTTTCTGGTTGTACACCGGAACGTAAAAACCAATTCCAATAAAAGACGTAGGGACATATTCATCGTCAAAATAAAGTCTACTCTAAAGATAATATCAGCTTTTTGACATAATTTTCAATGGAATATCGTCAAAAAAGCGTCTACTAACGTTAGATTCGACTTTATTTTGACTATGAATATGTCCCGTAGATGATAAATTACAGAGCAGAATTATAGATCATAGAGTACATATGTATACATAAATCCTATGAAAAGAAACATCATTTATTATGGCTCAGGCATCATGAATCATGGATGTTAGAACATTGATTTTGAATCATAGATCAGATATAATACATCACAGATCACAGATCAAACGTGAAAGGTGATGGAACATTGAACATACAAAATAAGGCATCAAAAGCATAGATAATACAGTTAACACGTTATAAGTTACAGAGTGAAGAGAGTTGAAGTGGAATATATAGGTCATAACCAAAAGAAGAATTATGTGCATATTTACATACTTATGTATGAATAATGGCGGTTTCGTTTCTACAAAATATGTTGCCTTTTTATTGCTCGGTGCTTAGTGTTTCTGCTTAGAGGGCAATAAGAATGTAATATTTTTCGGTAG
>NW_016165572.1:0-13377 GCF_001687245.7 Rhagoletis zephyria | reverse complement strand
ATGTTGTATCCCTAAAGCTGTCTTGCATTGTTTGCAACTAGAGCCCCAAAGTCCAGAATAAATAGCAGATGGTACAGGGAAATCCTTACTTTTCAGTTTGATGATAATTGTCGACTGCTTGGAGTAGTAGGAAGGCTAAACATAGCTATAGACCCTGCAGTATTGTGGATCTCTATGACTGTGGTTAGCTATGTTTGACCATTACTGAGAGGATCGAGCTTTGATATAGCGCCAGAGCTGAGTTGCACCGTGCTAACTCCACAGTATGGTTATTAGCCCGCTTCTTATTATTAAAATAACAATGTGTTCCGAAATCCATATATTCGGCCCAACAGTACGGCATGCAATAATAGGAAATTTCTATCTAAAATCAAGCAGATGCGATAAAAGTGTTGGCCATTTATATAAAAAGGTTCCTCGGTATCCAAAGGCATATCGTCTATGTATTTGCTGCAGGGACAGTAATCATTATGAGTAAAATAATTTAAATCAGCATTTAATCATTATTTTATGGTTTTTATTTTTTCCGCATTATTAGTGAGTATTATTTTTTCAACGGAAATAATTATTATTTGATTCTTATTATTAGCAAAGAATTAGAAAAGAATACGTCAGAAATCACGCTGGTATTGCTTTTGAGTATTTTGAATGATCATTGTTCTTGAGTGAATAAAATGAAACTCAATAATAATTATTATCTTTGAGCGAAAAAATAAAAATCATCAAATAATCATTATTTATGATGGAAAAAATAAAAATCGAGCAATAATAGTTTGCTTTGAGCGAAAAAATATAACTCAAATACTAATTATTATTTTTAATCTTTATTGATTAAACTCGAAAAATTAAAATCATTGTAAACTACAGTAGAACGTACGAACACAAATACAAGAGCATAGTTAAAATTGTTTTACAACGATTTTCTTTTGGCTAAAATTTAAAAAATAATGATTATTTTCCGTCCTTGATTTGCAAAACCGCTTATGGACCAGTAGTAAAACCGCCTATCTTACGGCGCTCTTATTTTAAAGGATGGCGAAGAAATATAATTTCTCTGAGGTCATTGACTTGATAGGCGGCATTTCATATCTCTGTAATTAAAAAAAAAAATTGTTGGAATTACGGTTTTACGATTTTTTGCTTGAAGCTCGGTACTTAGAGTTCCGGGTTTGCAAATTTTATTTTTCCCACTATGGCGTTTTAGGTGGTTTTGCTACTGGTCAGTAGGCGACTTTTCAAAGGCATCGAAGATATGTATACGCGGCAATTTTCGTTTCCACAACCAGCTAGCTTAAAATGGCAATATTAAACGCAAAATAATACAGATATAAGAATTGTCTCAGCGAAAAGTTTTACTTCCAAATATGGATCGATGGCAGATCTGTCCGGACAGAAATCGTAGTACAGATTCATTCAGATTTACTTAAGATTTCAAACTAGAACTATATATTTGCTCTTTGGTGGGGAGAATCTGTAGCCTGAAATATATTTTTTGTTGAACGATCAATTGTTTTCCATTCAAAGTTATTACCTAACTTTCGACATATGTACTTTAGGGTGGTCCAAAAATGCATGTAAAAAAGTTAAGTCGGAATTTTTATGCTCTCATTGCTCTATAGCGAAAAAATATACCCCTATTTTTTTATTTTGAAATCAAAAAATATTTAGAGGTCTATATAGAAGGATCTTATGGGATGAGAGCATTACAATTCCGACTTTACTGTTTTTGGACCACGCTAATGTACATACATATGTAGATAGAATACAAGACATACCTAGCCGCATAGAACGAAGAATCACAGATGTGCATAGGTCACTTCTTAAATCATAGAATATTGATCATACAGAGTTATTTGCATGTGAAATACAAACTAAATATCCACCATTAGTCATAGTGCTTAGAGTACACATAGAAGATCATGAAATACGATATTAAGGTCCCTGTATCATAGAACAAAGAACATACATATATACATAGAAGTGCTCATAAATCATAGATCATAGTTCATAAACCATCTTTTCGTTTGGCGTTGTAAACGATCACTTGATTTTGACCGTTTCTGGTTGTACGCTCGGTTGAGGCACCGGAACGTAAAAACCAATTCCAATAAAAGACGTAGGGACATATTCATCGTCAAAATAAAGTCTACTCTAAAGATAATATCAGCTTTTTGACATAATTTTCAATGGATTATCGTCAAAAAAGCTTCTACTAACGTTAGATTCGACTTTATTTTGACTATGAATATGTCCCATAGATGATAAATTACAGAGCAGAAATTATAGATCATAGAGTACATATGTATACATAAATCCTATGAAAAGAAACATCATTTATTATGGCTCATGCATCATGAATCATGGATGTTAGAACATTGATTTTGAATCATAGATCAGATATAATACATCACATATCACAGATCAAACGTGAAAGGTGATGGAACATTGAACATACAAAATAAGGCATCAAAAGCATAGATAATACAGTTAACACGTTATAGGTTACAGAGTGAAGAGAGTTGAAGTGGAATATATAGGTCATAACCAAAAGAAGAATTATGTGCATATTTACATACATATGTATGAATAATGGCGGTTTCGTTTCTACAAAAAATGTTGCCTTTTTATTGCTCGGTTCTTAGTGTTTCTGCTTAGAGGGCAATAAGAATGTAATATTTTTCGGTAGAAATGAAATCGCCATAAAATAGTCTACCCAAAAGAAAGTCAAAATTTTCTGTCTCTCCTTATATTTTATTTATCATTTTAATTTTGTTTCTTTTTGTAACTCTTTTCATTTCATGCCCCATTCATCAATTTTGTGTTGCTAATCAAATTCCGTTGCATAACCCTGTAAAACTCGAATCATAAACACAAATGTACAATGCTAAATCCCGAACAATTGGAAAATTTCAACAAAAATCCACTTAAAACCAAAATCGCTTGAATATCTAAAAACATTGCGTACCCATCAACGGACCGCACTGGCTTTCTCTTGCCTCCATTTTTCATGACACATTCGAGTCAACAGTCGTCGTGCTGACACCAATTCCCATATTTCACGAGACGTCACCTCGTGGACACTGAATCGCAATTTCCGTAACAGCGTCGACAGTCAGATTGACGACAAGGCTTTGAATGGCCTCAGCCGACGTAATACGAAAATGCGTTATGATCTTATTGCCAGTGATGACGAAATACTGCAAGCTTCGAGTAGCGGCATAAAGCGAACAAAGTCTTTTTGGAAATTTGGTGGACGCGGCGAAGATATACTGGCGGGCATGTCGCTCTGGCAACATCGTGATTTAGTAGCCGCACCAAATCTAGAGGATTTGCGCACTGATAGTCCACCGCACAAGGAGAATGGACACGTGGAACATGACGATGAACCTGAAAATGGGGTCGAACGCGACCGTGAGCGGGAGCGTTCGCGTAATAACATCGACAAAAATGGCACGCTAACCAAATCACACTCCAACAATTCAACTTCATCGGCGGAAAAGCGTCGCAATGACAGCGTTACCAGCATGGAAGTGTACGATGATGACGAGAATATCTATGGCATGAGCCCGGCGGTGAAGCGCGAGAATATCATTTTAGCCAATCGCAACTCAATACAATCGAATGCGACCACAATGCGCGCAGAGTACACGCCCAAATCGCGCATGAAAATCATGAAAACGATCGAGATCGATATTGAAAATCCAATAGAAAGCGAGAGATTGAGCACAATAAAGCGTGGCCAAAAAGAATATCAGAAGGAGTATCGTGAAACGGCTGGCATGCTGCCACAGGTGAATATAAATAGTGCGCGCGCCAGTGAGAACAAGAACAAAAGTGGTACCACGACTGGCATGCAGTCGTCACGCCGCGAAACAATGAGCAACAGCCACAAGAAGCACCAGACCAACAATGTGGATGCTAACGTTGGAAAGCATGCCAGTCTGCAGCAAATGAAATCGAGCGGTAGTGGTGGTCAATCACAGACGCGTGGTAAGCAGCAAGATTTTCCGCACTCCACCGAAGATGAGGACGCCGACAGCGACGACAATGGCACGCTCAAGATGAGTGACGTCAATAACTTCTTCGACGATATCTCACACGAGAATACCACTGGCGGCATGATTATGAAGACAGTGAAGCGCAAGGATATACTGAAGCAGTACTACACCAGTGAGGATGAATCCGATGATGTGGAAATCAAATCGACCAGCTCGGACCCCTACGACTGCATAGTAATTAATGATCATTTGGTGCGCAAGGACGAGAAACATCGGCGCCAGCTACACAACTCCTATCAGGAGCATCAAATGGAGTTTCAAACATTTCGCGCCACAACCACATCCGCGGCTATGCAGCAACAGGGCGGCAACAAGAAGAATAAATTAAATGGCGGCGAGCAACGTAATGGCAGTGGTGGGGGCGGAGCCGGCGGTGTTGCGGGCGGCGGCAAATCGAAGAAGCAACAGGAGTTACACGAACAAGAGAGAGAGCGAGATAGGGAACGCGAGCGCGAGCGTGATCGCTACAGCATGAATAACAGTTCGACGCTGACACGAAACTCGAACGTCAATACAAATTCGGTTATGAATACACCCACAGCAACAATATTGCCACGCACGCGCCTCATAAAATCGAGCAACATGACAAGTATGACTTTAGAGCGCGCATCAAAATCAAATAAATCACGCGAAAATGGGCACGCGAGTGCTGGTGGTGGTGGTGGGGGTGGTAGTGACAAAGAGCGGCATCATTATGGCAAAACATATGGGCCGTGGTATGATTTTTGGGATCAACAGGATCAAAATACACTCGTGAGCCGCAAGTCCATGAATAATGGGAAAATATGAGGTGGCGAGTGAACAGGAATTTTAGCAAGAATTTTCAGAGGGCAACAAAGTACATTATTTGAAAAGAAATTGCATTTGGGCGGTGGTTTGAGGGTAGTTAAGAGGCATCAATTTGCTAAGCAACATAGCCAGGCAACCGAACGGTTTCGCAGCTGGTAGCAGCTAAATGCAAAGAAAGAAATTTGTTGCAACGTTCTGGATACAGGAGCAAGTACGCTAAAGGTCCTTGAAAAAAAAATATGAAGAGTAGGATAAATTCATATATGTAATTAAAATTAAAATACATAAAATTAGTGCCAAGAGGAAAGTTGGAAATGGCTTTCAGTTAGGTCCTAAGTTTTAAACTAAATATTAATATAATAATCTGAACAAACGCACAAAAAGAATTTTTTTTAGTTGGAATTTTACTTGTTTTCGTTACGCATGAAAACTATTTTGGAAAGGCACAAACCGTTAGTAACTATTTTCGAATATACTAGATGCTTAGCAAGCGCGCAGCAATTATCTTCTTGTTTACACGATGCGAAAAACTTTCCATCTTAACCTTTGCCTAACTTTTAAGTAATGTTTGAAACATTTGCACAAGCAACATGCTGCTGAAACATTTTTTCCCGATTTTATTACTTACTTTCGGTCCTCAGCTGGAACTGACTCTTACGAAAATAAGCGATTTATTAAATATGTACTGCCTGAAGACACATGTTGCTAGCAACATTTTGTGAGATACAAATTTTGCCGTTTTAAGCTACAGAACAAAACAGTTTTTGTAAACATTATAGCGTTTTCAGTTTAAATGAAACCATTTTCTAATTAAGTAAAACCTTTTTCAAAATAAATTAAACCTTTTTCAGGCTAAACGAACCCATTTTTAAATTAAATGAAACTTTTTTTTCAGATTCAATGAAACTTTATTCAAATTAAGTTAAACTTTTTTCAAATTAAATGAAACATTCTTAAAAGGAATGCCATTTGCCGCTAGCAACAATGCTGCCAGAAAATTTTTTTCGATTTCAAAAATTATTATCTGGCGTCAGCTGGAATGAGTACTAGTGACTAAAAGAAAATAGCGGGTCGCCGATTTTTTGCCTGAAAATAACCAAATCCTCAAACAAGTAATTCCAGAAGCATGTTGCTACCAACAATAACCGAAATACATGCATACACTGCTGTTAATATTTTTTTTTTGTTTCTAATTAAAAATCGTTAGCATTGGTGTTAGAAGACGAAGACAAAACTACATAGAGTGCACGTTTTCGGCAGCACTGCTTTAGACGATTTTCTGATTCCCCAAGGAAAAAAATATAGGAGTGTTTTTTATTATTGCNAATACATGCATACACTGCTGTTAATATTTTTTTTTTGTTTCTAATTAAAAATCGTTAGCATTGGTGTTAGAAGACGAAGACAAAACTACATAGAGTGCACGTTTTCGGCAGCACTGCTTTAGACGATTTTCTGATTCCCCAAGGAAAAAAATATAGGAGTGTTTTTTATTATTGCATACATTTAGGAGGCTTATTACAGTTTGTACCTAATGGCAAATCATTGCCAGGAAACTAGTGCTGGTGATCCCTAAATTATGCCACATAAAAGAAATAGGCGGCTTTTGCGANCATACATTTAGGAGGCTTATTACAGTTTGTACCTAATGGCAAATCATTGCAAGGAAACTAGTGCTGGTGATCCCTAAATTATGCCACATAAAAGAAATAGGCGGCTTTGGCGTACAATTAATGTCTTCCAAAACTATGATACATTTGTTGCTAATTAGAAGTTATGATATAAAAGACACACACACAAAGGTAACGTGGATTGCTGTCATCAAAAATAAATATGTCACTTTCACTATTTTTTACACCGCTAGCGAAAGCCATGCATGTATGTATATCTTTGCTACAAACTGCTACAGCTGAACATTTATTATTTAATAGATACCCTTAAAAAAGAAATAACCTAAAGCTTGCAAATCGAGTATACATATATTACACTTGAATACGGCTCAATAATAATTAAAAAAATTTCGAGTTTTTCTAAGCTTTTATAAGTTTAAGGGCATCCATCTATGATATATCTATATTTAATTTTTCTTTTATTTTAAAGATGTATATTGTAATTACTAAATGTATCAAACATAGTCCATGTTAATGCTAAGCTAAAATATCTAAACTGCATTTTCGTAAATAGTTATGTAATTCATACCATTATACATTTATGACAACACTATGTAACTCACCTTCATTAAGTGGTAGAATTTTCTAATAACTAATGTCAAAAAAGTTTCTAACACAATCAAGAAAAAAAGCGGCCGCACCTTATAATACACTTACATAATCGTTAAAAAATATATAAATCGCATCATATACTTCGAAGTCGAGTCCCAGTGTCGCGGCTAATGAGAATATCATAATATTGTTTACGAAGAAGAAGGCCACAACCTGCTGTAGGATTCTAGAGAAGGCCAAGCTTATAGCATAAACAGACGGCAACGTTAATCCGTATTAACAGCGCAGTTGATCTGATCAAAATTGTACTCTGTCAGATGGTATTATTAAGGGCTCAAAACCCACGGGCAGAAAATTTTTAAAAACGTCCTTTGAATCCGTCAATTATTACTTTTATTTCTTTAAATGTAGTTCTAGTTGATGTGGTATTTTTTAATAAAATTCAACTCTAAAAGATTAAATTACTTGAATAGATTATGTGAAATAATAGCATAAAGGAAAATAAAAGACTCGTAAAATGAAATAAAATATACAACTAAAAAAAAAAGTAAAATTCGACAGTGCGGTCCCCATACTAAATAATTCAAATACAGTGACTCAAACAAATTACCATGTGTTAATTTTTTTTATACTTTTTCCTAATGTTTTTTGAGCTAAATTTTTTTCTGTTATTTTTCTATAAAAATACCGTCCAAGCTTTAACCAAAAACATACAATCACAATTACAAACTTTATACAAAAAAGGAAAAATTGAGCAAGTTTTCATAAAAATTTCAACTTTTTAATTTGAATCTTCAGAACATTTTTGGGTATGCAGTTTTATAGCACACACAATTTTAGTCTAACGAAGTGCACGTTTCAACCGGCTGAAAAATCGCGTTGATTTATGTCATTTTTTTTTTGAGACTGCTTTTGCGATTTGTTTTTTATATAATACGTGCAATTAACAAAAACTGGAGTAGATTTTTTGAGATTTTATTACTAACGGTTTCCCGTATTTTATTCCATAAGAAATTCATGCATATATTCGAAAAAGTGCAAAAACCCGTAAAAAAAATTCCCCAAAATCAACGGGATCTTTTATCCGTTTGAAACTTGCACTTAATTGGACTAAAATTGTATGGGCTATAAAACTGCATACCCAAAAATGTTCTAAAGATTTAATTTTGTTGAAAATTTTTTGAATTTTCCTAAATTTTATATAATGTTTGAAACTATGATTGGACGGTATTTTTATAGAAAAATAACAAAAAAAAAATATTTTCTCGAAANATAAATTAACACGTAGTCATTTGTGTGGGTCATTGTAAGTTCTTATTCAATTTCAATTGGATTCCTATCTGAATTAGAATGCTGACTGCCTTACCGGCGACGAGGTAGATGTCCAGTATAGTTTTTCATTTACTCTGTATTCTACGTTCTCTGAGCAAACACGTAAGCAAACAAACAGAAAATCAGCTTGGAGGGCGTAGTAGGCAAGTGGTCAAAACTTCAATATAGCCAAGTAAAAGTGACACGATTTCGACAGTCTTCCTTGAACTATACATTAGGGTGCATCGCTTTGTTCGGCATGAAAAACCTTGACAAAGCATTAGCATAAAAGTAATCTATGGTAGATACTAAGAAAATGTGCCCCAGAAACCATAGTTCCAACATCAAAACGGAGCTACGGATTTGCGACGAGAAAATTTCTATGTAAGATAAATCTAAAAGATGTGGCACTTTCATAGGAAACTTATTGAAATTGATATAAGTATCAAACTATATCATCGGCTAAGCGCTTGTTGTTTTGAATTCAGGACTATGGTTTCTTGGGAAAATTTTCTCAGAATTGTCCGTAAATTACGCTTCTGCTATACGCTTAATCGAAAAAATTAATGCACTCTACTATACGTGTTTTAGTTTCTCTTAGGAAATGCTATTTGCTTTAATAACTCAAATTTATAAATTCTTAACTATCGCTGCTTCATTTAATCAATTGTTTTCATTGCTAATAAAACTCATTTCCTTTTTCAATATTCATTTCTTACATTCACCACTAATTGGCCAACCATTCGCTTGCTAAATTTAAATCCTATAAAAATTCTGTATATTTCCTCTCTTTTCTATGTGTATTTCTAGAAAGGGTGGTGCCTTCCGCAACATTTACATAGACTTCTAGAACCAAAAAAAAATAGAAATTACGCAAAATTGATGCAAACTTTTAAGTCCAGCTCTCTATCAACACTACACCACACAAAACAATAACCACAAACAACAATAAAAAAGAACAACAGCTAAAACAAAACTACATTGAATTTGCTCGAAACACATAAAAAACAAGACACTGTTCTATAGACGAAAACAACAAGAAAACTTATTAAATATGTACTGCTGTTAATTGATTTTTTGTATGTATACCGTACATATCTATACGTATGTATGTACATTAAATATTATTATATGTGTATTAGTATATATCGATGTGCTATCTATTAGAATTTTAGGAAGTATTTAAAGCTTAGTTGGATGAGTTAAAGTTTGTTAAAATGCAATTTAAAAACTATATACATATAATATTCAAATATATTAAGCAATCTAAGAAACAAATACCTTTATTTTAACCCTGTATATTATTAATGTATATACATTATATATAACAAACAATGATTATTCCAAGCAATCCAAGAATTTCTTAATTTTTCAAATTCTCTTAATATTAAAAAAAATAAATAAATTGTCTGGCATTTCAACCTAATATGAAATAATTTTCTTTGTTTATTCCATCTCTAACTGCTTCTTTATTCACAAATAAAGTGCATCCCAATTTGCCACAGTCAAACTGCGTCACACCAAAACTAACGATCGTTCGGCTCCAATGATTTATCGGAGCATAAATAAGTAGACGCTAATGGTTTTTAGTTATTTAAGTATAAAAGAAAATACTTTATATAAACATACATTTAAAAAAAAATGCATTATTAACCGTATGCATTGATGCATATATAAGCAGTGAAAATAATATATGTTTTATTAACTTTATAATTTCATTTCATTTTATTTGCCTGTATTATCGTACTACATAGTAAGTAATTATGTATGTATTTACTTCAGAATAATATTTGTTACAGTGTATACTTGTATGTAAACGTTTATTATAAATAAAATATGATTTTTTAAATAAATAACAAAAACTTTTCAATTCAAAAAATTTTCAAGCAGGACTGCCAAATATTCGTAGCTAAGAACTAACTAAAGAAAGAAAAAAGATGAAATATCTGGAACTTATTCTGCACCCCAAACGAGAGACCGTACCAAANATAAGGCGAAGCTTTGAACTAAAAAACAACTTTTGGGATTTAAATTGTTTTTGGACTTGAAAGATCCCAAAAAACCTGAAAAGTCCCGAAAAAATCTGAAAGATCTAGCAAAGTGTGAAAACATCCTCGAAAAGTTTGAAAAAACTGTCTCAACAATCTGAATTTTACCGAAAACTTTAGACAAGTTCCGAGTGATCAAAATAAAAGCGTCTCTTTTAATTTTTTTAAGGAAAATTTTTAAGTATTTAAAAAAGCAAAGTCATGTTTCAAATTTGACTTTTTAGATGTACTTTTGCCTGAGAGTTCTCGCAAATTCCTGAAAAGTTTCAAAAAGCTGAAATATCCGAAAAAAATCCAGGAAAGCTAAAAAAAATTTGGATAAAACCCAGAATAATCCCGAAAAGTTCCGATCGCACAAAACTAAAATACGAAATATCCACAAAAGTCTCCAAAACATCTGAAAAAAAAGCGAAAACAATTTTAAAAGAACTCCAAAAATAAAACACTTCTAATACTAAAAAAATCTAAAAAATTTCTAAAAAAAGTCGTGAAAAAATGGTAAAATTTTCGAAGATTTCATTTTATTATCGAAATCAAAAAAAAAAATACAAAAAAAACAATAAAAGCCAGAAAAGTCCTAAAAAATCCGAAAAATAAAAGATTTATAATGCCAAAAAGCCCCGCAAAAAAATCCTGAAAAATATTGAAAAATTTTCAAAACTACCAAAAAAATTTTAAAAGTAAAAGCAGAAAATTTTGCCGAAAAGCCTGAAAAAATATTTCAAGGTATTTCATTTCATTATCAAAAACTAAAAAATGAAGAACGAAAAACTAAACGAATAAAAAATACCCAGACAAGTGCCGGAAAAAGTCCAATAAAATCGAAAAAAATATTAAAATACCACGGAAAATAAAACAATTATAAACCAAAAAGGCGCTGTAAAAGTTTAAAAGAAATTTCAAAGATTTTCCAAAAAAATCTGAAAAGTTAAACACGAATAGTTCTGAACTGTGCTGGAAAATCCCGAAAAAATGCTAAATTTTCGAGGTATTTCATAGTATTATCAAAAACAACAAAATTCTAGGCAAACTTAAAGCACGAAATACCCAGAAAAGTCCTAAAAACACCGAAAAACACTGACAGTTTTCAAAAGTACCCGAAAAATAAAACACCTATAATAATAAAGAGCGCCGCTAAAATCTAGAAAAGTATCGAAAATGTAAGAAAAGCTGCCAAAAAAATCTCGAAAAGTAAAGCACGACAAATTCTGAACTGTGCTGGAAAATTCCGAAAAAAAAATTCCAGAAAAAACGCCAAAATACTTCGAGGCATTATATTATCAAAACTGAAAATAACATAGGGCAGAAGAAAACACGAAAGAACCAAAAAAGTGCCTTTAGAACGGTCTCGAAAAATTTCTAAAGTTTCAAAAAAATCTTTTAAAAAAATCGCATTATTTCTATAAAATAAAGAGTAAAAAACTAACAGTTATTTTCTGGTTGAAAATTTGTAATTTATTTTTGCTTCACAAAATTGGAAAAGGATCGACAGTTTACAATGCGAACTTATCGCTTTATACGCCGGAGTTCCCTACTTTCCAATTCAGTGAACTCGGTAAAGAAGTCTGATGATGAGATGCGGTAATCATGAAATTCTATATTTTTCGATCGGAAAACTTTGTTTCTCTTAAGAAGACTTCCAATAACAATACCAATCGTATATGTAACTATTATTCAATATTAACTATTTTTTGTAGGTCCCCCAAAAACACCCAAAAAAAAGTGTAAAATAAACGATTGGGTATTATTATTGGAAGTCTCCTGAAAACAAAAAGAGTTTTCCGATCGCAAAATATTGAATTTCAGGAATTCTATAACATTTCTACGAGTGCTTTTTCCCATATAAAATACTTGGAAAACTACATGGGCTTTCAGGCAGTTCTAAATACATATCATTTGTTTTAAATAAAAAAAATACGGGTATAATTTTATCCATTTACAAAAGTACTACGGGGTGAGAGCTTAAACTGTTTTGTTGATCACCCTAATGAACATAGATATTTTTATAAGCTCAAATGAGTCATGAGTTGTATATGAAAAAAAACGCAAATAAATATAATTTGGGTAAGTTTACATGCCTCAATAAAATATTTTTCTTTTTTTCGTAAAATATCATTCGCTTGCACTTGTATGCGATTCTGAACTTTCAAGGTTAGACAGTTATTAGAAACACAAAAAAAATTATGTGACCTCAAAGTGATATATCTGTCGAAGTGACTGCCGATGGTGGTAATGTGTGAAAAAAATAAATCAAACGAATCAGGTATTTTATACATATTTAGTGCATTTAACTGCAAACACGTTAGAAAAAAAGCGAAAAAAAATACACATTTGAAATAAAAATCGCGTGCCTATTTCATTCCCAATGCAGGATGAAGGAAAAAATTCTGTCAAATTTTATACGAAGTATTTGGCGTGAATGCTTAAATACATATTTCAACATTCAAATAAGTGCTATATAGTGCTAATCGTAACTATAAGACACCCACGTTTAGACAAGTTATGACTATTTTTTTCTTTCTATTGTTTAATTTTGACTATTTTCTTATAAAAATATAGTTCATTATATAAAAAAACCATATAAATCCATATTTCAAACTTTGTACAAAAAATAGCCAAAATCAAAATTTATGGGTGTGCAGATTATAATATCATAAAATGCAAGTTTTATGCTGCCGAAAGATCGCGTTGATTTTTGGCAATTTTTTCTGCGACATTGCCACTCATTTTCTTCCATAAAAAGTGTGTTCAACAACTTTTTTTTTTTGTATGGAGGAAAATGCACAAACCGTCAACAAAAAATTTGCCAAAAATCAGCGGCATTTTACAGTTACTGTAAACGTTATACTTTTATACTGAAAGTGAAGAGGCTACAAAACTGCATCCTACAAATTTTCTAAAAAAAAATCTAAATAAAAAGTGTGAAAGTTTGATGAAACATTGAAGATT
>NW_016165571.1:0-27118 GCF_001687245.7 Rhagoletis zephyria | reverse complement strand
ATGAAATTAATTTTACAATTTGTAATTTATATTTGAATTGAAATAATTGGCTTACTTTACTCTCACCACCTCAAACCGGATTCGAACCTGCGATCTCAAGCAGCTAACTTTGTCTTAACAGCACGGACAAAATTCGAAATTATTTAAGGAACTTATTACTTATATTGAGTAAATTTACTTCTTCAAACTAATGACGCCCTATTTTTAAATTAAGGAAAATTTTCTGAAACTGTTTTCTAGATTTAAGGAAATGCTTTTTCCTGAGTGAAATAAAACGTTTTTGTTACAGAAGTATGATGATGTTTTGCCCATTTATATGGGAACTCTTCTTGCCTTACGTTGGCCCTGAACCCTGAGAAAATGTTGCGTTCTTTATATGAGAATGAAACAGAAAATATGCTACTCCATCGCACGTTCATACATAGAACTTAATAAAACTGAATTATTCACTTGCCCTGTAAGTTTTTAATTAATTTCATAAAACACTTATTTCTTATAAGGAAAATAAAGACAAAAACAGATTGAAAGTAGATGGGCATCTACATACATACATACGAACGAGTGTGTGTGTTTAAATTTTAAACCTTAAGAATATATACCCTGTAGTCAAATGAACTAGTTGCAAACTACTTCAAAACTAGTATGAACCGCATGCCCAACTAGTCAGCCAACTATTTTTCCATGCAACAAACTGATATTTTTAACATGGGGATCTCGTACGAGATGACAATTGTCATATTTCGGTTAGAAATATACCAGTCTCATACTAGTTGAAAACAGACAGAAAAATACTAGTCCAATTATGGATCAAAACCACTACTGTGGAAGTGAAAAAATAAAATGAATTCATGAATATACAATAAAAACTTTTGATTAAGTACACTTTAATATATTACAAATTTTTATTTAGCAGCCTTAGATTTGCCAATAATTAGTGCTAAATTTTTTGAGTATTAATTAAAAGCAAAAATAAACACATAAATATTCCAAACTTTCGAACATAGATTTAAATGAATTTTTCATTAAATGTTATTGAAAGTAAATGGTTTCAGGTAAAATAAATACTATATTTTTATCTTTTTTAATAATATTGAATATGCAAAAGAAAACATTTTAGTTAAAAATAAAATGATTACTTTAGTTCATTTTTGAGTGAANGCAAAAGAAAACATTTTAGTTAAAAATAAAATGATTACTTTAGTTCATTTTTGAGTGAACTAAAATAAAAATAAAAGTTTTAATTAAAATAAATTAAATTCATTAACTTTGGACATTTCGGTCTATTTTTTTTTTAATTTATAAAAGTAATAGTTAATGTTTAAAATTTGAGATTTGGATAAGAATAAAATCAATAAATAATTCAAGCAGTTATTAAATATTCTTATATAAATATTCTTATATATATAGTATATAATTAATAATAGAAATTAATCAAATAATTATATTTATCGTGTAATTAAAGAAAGTCAAAAATAATTGAAAATTATAAAAAATAACAAAATAATGACGTAATTAAAATTAATGAATTAATTAAAATTTTTTAAATAATTAATTATTAATCAGGTGGTAATATCCATATTTACTCATTAAACGGTTATCCAAAAAAAAATGCTTTAATTAATAATCTACGAGCATTACGAGGCTTTTACGAGCTTAAGGGAAGACCCCTATTATTTAACAGGTCTGGTATAATTGAGTACGTACTCGTTTAATTGGTTTACAATATACCCAAATAAAAGTTATAATATTGTTTACTTTATTGTATTAAATTGTCGAAGTCAAATAAAACCGGACATGAATAAATCGTTTTGTACTTGGTACAAGTATGGTCATTTTCGAACTAGTTCGTTTTCGGTCAGGAAATTCTAGTTGTAAACTAGTATTTTTGCTGACTAGTTTGGGATTTCACTGCAGGGTATGTACATTTCTGACCTTATTAACAATCTATGAATATTTTATTGATGCGACTTCTTTTTATGGGCTGCTATTCCACTTAGTCGCATTAGAGGCACAATCACTGCCACTGACTTTATTGCATTTTTATCAAATTTTATTTATTTGTTAGTATAAACAAATGTGTATATTGTAAAGATATTGTCAAGCTTTATAAAATACTTACTGCACATATACATGAACAAGTTAATATATGCATGTATGTACTTGCATAGCTGCACTAAAATTTTTCATCCATAAAATTCTAATTTAAATCTATATGACCATTGACACTTAAAATTACACTCTCATAGCCAACTTAAATCCCATAAATTCAATGAACCACTTAATTATGAAATCAGAAGAAGAAAATCAATAACAAATAAATTGTTAAAAGCGCTTATTAATATGAACGCCCGTTTGAAAGCTGTGTCGCAATACAGTTTTCGGTCATTTGAAATCTCAAAATTCAGATTAGAAACATATGGCAGCGACTAGAACTATTTCGATAAAGAAGCAAACTGCTCATAAATAAAAAGGCCTTATTTATTGTTATTGAGTAAAAATTTTGAAAGGTTACAGTATTGAAAAATTTTCATAGCACATTTGATTGAAAAAAAGCATAAAATATATGCACAATTTTACTTGGTACTTTATGGTTTATACTTTAATAATTTTATGTCCGTATTAGAGTGGGCAGGTCGCAGTAATTTTCTTTCCTAATAATAATAGTATGAGAGGTTTTTAGATTTTACCATAGCTGAAAACTTAAAACCTTCCGATTTTGTTTCCATTTGCCGTCTACGAACTTTTCTAGAGTTGTTAGGGCTCCCTGGGTAGGTTAAGTATTTATAGAATTTATATAGAAAGGCTACAAGACAATAGTCATCATAAACTGAAGAACAAGCAGACTCCGACGCTATTGCTTGAGGGCGTACTCCATCAAACCACTGACGCATAGCATATTTTATGGGTCTGTTAGTAGAGGTATAAATCCAGAGAATTTCCTTTGGTGACAAACCCTACGAGCTACTCCCAGATACTTCACTTCGGGAGAAGTCTGAATTGTGCCTCCTTTACATGCGAAGAGAATGAGACCATCGAACGTTCTCCTCGATCTGAAAAAAGGATTATCAAAAACCGGTCACGTGGACCAACGATACACATACATAAAAAAAAAATCTGATTCCAAAGAAAAGATAACCCAATTTTTTTTTTAAAAGCCGGTGGAAGGCTAGTTGTTGAAAATTCGGGAAAATTGATTTTTAAATGAGAAGACCAATACTATGGGGTGCTTTTGTTAGAAATATAAATAAATCCATACCACAAAATTTCATAAAAATGGCCACTGTTATCATATCATATTCATCTAGCCTCAGGTTGATGGTTTTTGGATAACAATAGCTATTTGTTAGGAAATATTATATAAGCTTCTATCAAGCTGAAACCCCACTAATCATGAAGATTTTCAAAAACAAAAATCAAACGAACCCCATCACTGACGTCAGTTTTCATATGCAAAGCCTTNTAAAAGCCGGTGGAAGGCTAGTTGTTGAAAATTCGGGAAAATGGATTTTTAAATGAGAAGACCAATACTATGGGGTGCTTTTGTTAGAAATATAAATAAATCCATACCACAAAATTTCATAAAACTGGCCACTGTTATCATATCATATTCATCTAGCCTCAGGTTGATGGTTTTTGGATAACAATAGCTATTTGTTAGGAAATATTATACAAGCTTCTATCAAGCTGAAACCCCACTAATCATGAAGATTTCCAAAAACAAAAATCAAACGAACCCATCACTGACGTCAGTTTTCATATGCAAAGCCTAATACCTAAATACATAAAAAATAAAAAAGGCAAGGAGGTTTTAAATTAAGAATTATTTTTGTCACACACAGCTTTTATGCCACCACTAAAGGAGTGTTCATTTATACGTGTAAAAGAATACATACCATATGTATGTACATTGTACATACTTAGGTATACCTTTATGAATAAATTTTGCGTTATTGGCAAACTTGCTAAATAATTAGTATTCAGCGTTCAGGTATCGCAACGACAAATTTGTAAGCTGTCAACAAAACTGTGAATTTTTGATTTAAAGTGAGATAAGATTTCAGCGAACAAGATTTTATAAAGAAGTTTAAAGTATTAAAAAAATTCAAAATTACCATAATTCTTTCTGATTTTATTAATTCAAAATAATATATTTTTTAAGAATTATTTTACTCGAAAAAAAATATTTTATAGAAAAAATCTTTTTAAAGTATTTATTAAAAAGAAAGTATATATGTATATGTATATGTATATGTATATTTAAACTTATAAGGAATCTTTTCGAATTAGTGGAAAGGAAATTTCTTCCTACTTTTACATGGAATAATGCCGGTATTACGACCACCGTAGCCGAACAAATAAAACCACCGCCAACAATAAGTCCGAATTCGATGCTAATTATGCGGAGTTTTTTCTTAATTATTAAAAGGGTAACCAAATAAAATGTAAAGGAAAGTTGTATTGATTTTAAATATAAAGCGTTTCTTCTTAAATCAAGCAATTTTGAGTTGTGTCTCTTTTGAAGACGGTGTACGATATTTTCTTTTAATCGTCAAAATCTATTTTTTTGTTGAGTCTTCTAACAGGCCCCTTATATATAACAAAGCGACTGGAAAATATTTATTGGGAAATATCTTTACCGTATATATGTAACTAGATAATTTTGAAGCAAAGAATCGGATTTAAACCTCTTCTTTTCCTTCGAGCACATATTTATTAAGTTTTATTTCACCTTATGGTACAGAATTTTAAATCCAATCAACTTACTTGACCATCTGTTCTTACTACATATCAAGCGTTGACCTCCAATGCATAAATTTCACCTTGGCACAAAACCTTCAGAATGCCAAAGAACCAAAGAAAAGCAAGTAGTAAGTATGTACATAAGTATTATTCTAAAATCGCTAAACTTGATTGAGATTATTCGCCATTTACTAACAGCAGCCAGTGTCATTCATCAATGAATGAAATTTTCGCTTAAATTCACATCAATTAAGGCATTCACTATTTATCGAAACGAATAAGTAAGTACATAAATCCCACATTAGATTTTGATTTCCAAGCTAAATGCAAACGTCGAATCTCAGCGCAAATCAAAACAAACCACCACGCAAATAGTTCACGTGATTTCATCAAAAAAAACCACTTGTTGATTCGAATGCGCGCCAGTTTAGCGAATTTAGCGAGTGTTGCCACGCCCGAAAAATGAAGTTTAACAAAATCTTTCAACAGGTTTACCAAATCCCGTTAAAATTAAGCAACTTATTTAATGGGTCTTAAAAAAAAACGAAAAATGCTTGGAGTTACTGTTTGTTTCTTCCTAAGCTGGGTAAATTGGTTATATTTAGAAACAAAAAGTAAAGGCCGTTTTCTGAAGTAACCTTTAACTTTAACGCTCACTTTATATTTAAAGGTTGGATTAAAAATAAAGCTATGTCTAAAGTTAAGCATTTCTATTATCGTCTTTTGACGTATGTATGTTTCTTGATTGTAAACCTATTTAAAGCCGGTAATAAAGTGCTTTACTTTACAATCATAAATTTTAATGCAGCTTTTAAATATAAAGTGAGCTTTAAAGTTACAGGTTACTTGAGAAAACGGCACTAAGTAAGTCAAGGCTCTCTAAGGCTGAGTTTTGTCGTCAAAAGTAGGGATTTCATACATAGTCCAAGGGCCAATTTCAAATAAATATTTAAACGGCACTTAAGTTTAATTGTGGCTTATTGTTTAAATGCCATTTAGCTTTCGTTGGGTTTCAAATCAACTTTGTTAACATTTTCTGCTGAACAGCTGATTATACTTTGGTGGGATAGATTAAATAACCTACCAATCAATCTTGGTTGTTTGGTATAAACACAGGGTTGCATATCTCATATTCAAATAGCCAATATTGGCCATTTAAGTCCAGATTAAATGTTAATCTGAAAATGAGTAGTGGTAGTTAATAAACAATCTCTACTTAAGTAGGCCACCTGAAATCGGGCTTAACAGTTGCTAAATTTGAAAACTATTACACATTCTTTCAGGCTTTCAACACATACTCCTATAATAATTGCTTAATTGCTAATTGCGTAAATTTATTCGTTTATCCGCATTCTTCTTGGTTAAATAGATTTCCATACAAAGTTTGACATTTCATTTATCAAAATGATAAATTTATCATTTTATCAAGTTTATCAACAGTTTGGCACTCTTGGTGAAGACCCCTAATATGCGTGTTGATCTCGTCACGGCAAATGGTTTTTATGAGAAACGAATTCATGGCAAAAGTACACTCGAAGGTTGGAAAATGCGACGACCGCAGATCGGGAATTGCGTAGAGCAACATTTACTGGAGGTTTATATGGCATCTGGATGACAGTCTTCTTAAAATAAATTTGAAAAATTTATTGTAAGAGTAACGACTACGAATCTTTGTTTGTTGGAAAATTATCGTTTTTAACTATTTTAATAAACAAATTTAGCAAAACGAAGAAAAGTTTAACATTTTAACAGACAGGAGAAACTTAATCAATTTTGCTTAAATTTAAGCAAAACGGCAACGCTGCTAGCGCACAGTCGCTGTGTGGGTACAGTGACTTTGCTTTGAGAACGCCTCCCAGTGGGAAAATGGGTAATGCATTACCTTTGTCTATCGTGGAAAGGTAGACAATTACAACTGTATGAAAACATGCATCCCATTGTAAGCAATTGGGTAATGTGTAGTCGATGATGTAAAGCCGATTCATGGAGATGACTGAATTATTGCATTCCCATGCGATCGAAAGGGTCATGTATACAAAAATCTTGACAATAAACTACAGTATGCCTTTTTTCCATGTCATGTCAACGGTAGCTGTTGCCGGATGGAAACGTATTAGACTACCCCCGGACTTAAGTTTAATTTTGGATTGTTATTTAAATGCCATAAAACTATGGTTGGGTTCCACCTTGTTCCGTAAAATTGTTGTCTAATTTGATTACTTGTTTTCNCATATTTAAATAGCCAATATTGGCCATTTAAGTGCAGTTTAAATATACACATATGACCTGAAAATGAATTTCTGTTAATCAACAATCTTTTTTTAATTAAATATCTTATCTAAATTGGGCCGCAGAGTGATACAGAAATTTATGCATTACCATACATTACATTTTACCACTGGGCTGCATTGCGTGTAAGTAGATATGTACATATGTTGAAGTATTTGTATGTAAACATGTACATATGCTTTAAATTTATGCGACAAAATGCCAATTGGACTTGCCTTGCCTAAAGTGGCTTTGGAAAAAAGTATTAAAAGAAATTTCCTTCTAAAACTGAAAAAAAAATTAATATAAATGAAAATAGCAAATATGTAAAGACATATCTACCTATTTAGTTTTTACTAAAACCAAAAATAAAAATTGGCATTTTTGCAAAAATATAAAAATTTATGACAGGAGAGCGCATTTATGTTACTCGCAACATAAACGATTTTAATTAAATTGTGTCCAAATATGGTAAGCGTAAGTATCTGCATTAGGCTGTATCGCGAAAAAAAAATTTAAAACAACGAATTATGCCAAAAAATGCTGGTCTTAATGTCAAAGACGAAATGACGTCTTTGAGCGTAAATAACCGTTTCAGAAAATAAAGTTCTATACTAGATTTTTAACATCGTCCATTTGCTTGAAGACTATCATAATCCAAAAACATTTTTTTTAGTTAAGTATGCAAACAAGTTTCGCCGGCCCGCCCTTCTCTTAAATTGTAGGAATAATGCGTAACGATATCTTTCAATTGTATATATGAAACTTTACTCATTTTTACACAAGTAGGTGAAGAGTTTATAGGCATAGAGCCAAAACTAAAAAAAATCCATAGATGTATTTGTTTATTGATTTTATGTGGCAACTCTCTAAGAAGTTATTAATAAACATGCCTTTAAAAAATTGCATTTTTTAGAGAAAATCTACTTTCTTGCATAAAAAGTCTTTTTCATGCATAGAAATAAAAGTAGTATGTTGCTTTGTACAAAAGAAAATGCCTGACACTGTCAGAAAAAATGCCAAAAATCAACAGTAAGCCTAACTAATTTACTAACTTTATTGAGGGCTACAAAACTGCATTTAAATTCTTTTTTCTAAGAATTTTGATTAAAAAGTTGGAAATTTTAATGACACATTTTCGAATTGTCCTATATTTTATACGAAGTTTGATATTCGGGCAAACACGATTTTTGTAAGATATCTACTCGTTTGATATTTTAATTGAAAGTAAATGCTTCGTAAGTTTCAAAAAGTTTGGGTTCAGAAACTGAAATAAGCGCATTTCTTTCGGAATAACTTGCAAGTAGATCGTTGGTAAAGCGGGTCTACAGAACACTTCTAATTTTCTTAAAACTCATAGTAAGCCCACTAGGATCATAGTCAATTCTAACACTGGTACCGGGTACCGACCTTATATCCTTGAAGTGCAAGTCCGGGATAGAACAAACCTATGTATGAAGGTATTTTTACCTACAAATAATTCGTTGAGCAGTGTTTCGGACCCCATGAAAAACTAAAAAATTTCTTTAATTGTGTTTTGAGTAAAGATACAGGCTTACCATCTGGCGCCATCAATCGTGCTTCTCAAAAGTACAATTTCAATCAGGCCATAAATAAAACGTTATGAAAAAAACTCTATTTGTTTTGTTTTTAAAATGTGGCGAGGACAAAAAATTTTATGACGGCATAATTCTTTCGAAGTAAGCTTTAAATTTATAGTGATGAGGGGAAGCGTCTTGCACACGTGTAGGGTTTTTAGTTAGCTTTTCAGACATTTTGAATAGGCCTTCAGGAGGGTTAAACCTCTATATATCCATTACTGCGCTAGAAAATCATAAAAGATCTCTCTGCCCATTGATCTTATAGAACACTCATGCCCAGCACCGGCAGAACTCCATAAGCAGGTGCAAACGTTTCGATTGACTGTTCTAGAACATTATTTGACAGTGAGAGATTTTATCATCTACGTGTCCATCCGCGATCCAGAGAGGTAACTGGAAACTTTTTACTTTTGTACGGCAACCGACGCGGACTAATGTGTATTTGCTTTAAAACGAATAAGAAGTGTGCACAAAAATTTTGTAGCGAAAATGTCAAACATCAAAATACATACATATGTATATGATTTTGTACTCCTCATTAAAAATTGCGTCGAATGAAAAAAAACAAGCAAAAAATCGAATTTATTAACAACTTGTTGCGTTTGTTTCCTTTTTTACATTTTTGCTGTAAATTTTTATGTTTTTCGATTGTCCTTTGAGCTAATAAATCTGTACAGGTTTGTGTCAATTTAAAAGTATGTACCTTTATATAGCTTTAAGTTGTTTTCAGTGTTTTCTGCCGCACCATGCACCCAGCCATGCGTCTCGTATCTTGGATTTGTATGACATTGAACTCAGTTGTAATGCGGAGAGTGTCGAAAAATAACAACAGAAGGTAATTTGAAAACTTTTTAGCCGGGAAAACAACAATTCAATTGTAAGCACTTCTCCACCTGTGTGTATTGTGGTGGGCAATATTTCTTTGCCACTAAATTAAAACTTAAATTTTGACAGTTCGACGCAGGCATTTCAAATAAATTTTGATAAATGATTTCGGAGCAAAAAACGCCAAATCACGCCTGCCCATAAAGCAAGAGTCTTTTACACACAGGCCATGTTAAATGAAAAATTTGCATAAATTAATTTAACAAAATGAAAATACTGAATATACATAGATATGTATGTACATATCCATTGTAAATATGCGAAGGTTTTTTTCCGAATCAATAAATTCCGGTCGCCTGAACAGTTGCCTGTGTCCCATCCTAAAATATGACTTTACGTACCTATGTACATACGAGTAGCAGACAACAAATAACCATAAATATCTAATAAATTTTGTTGTAAATAAAATTATGTAAATCGAACCACAGAAATGTCTATTTGCATGAACGACTTTTAACGCTTCAATAAACATACAAATGCCATATCCATTTTAAATAATTATTAAGTTTACTTGGCTCGTGCATAGTTTTAGAAATCGNAAATTTTGATAAATGATTTCGGAGCAAAAAACGCCAAATCACGCCTGCCCCTAAAGCAAGAGTCTTTTACACACAGACAATGTTAAATGAAAAATTTGCATAAATTAATTTAACAAAATGAAAACACTGAATATACATAGATATGTATGTACATATCCATTGTAAATATGCGAAGGTTTTTTTCCGAATCAATAAATTCCGGTCGTCTGAACAGTTGCTTGTGTCCGATCCTAAAATATGACTTAACGTACCTATGTACATACGAGTAGCAGACAACAAATAACCATAAATATGTAATAAATTTTGTTGTAAATAAAATTATGTAAATCGAACCACAGAAATGTCTATTTGCATGAACGACTTTTAACGCTTCAATAAGCATACAAATGCCATATCCATTTTAAATAATTATTAAGTTTACTTGGCTCGTGCATAGTTTTAGAAATATTTTTTAATGCTTTTAAATGAAGCTTTAAGCACAATGGCAGGTGCTGATTGGTATTGGCGTATTATTATTTTAAAGGCGATCCAAGTCTTTGTTATTACTTTGTATTAGATTGTTTGGTGACTGATGTCTCGTCTGCTTAAGTGTTAAATTAATTGGCTGCCTTGTTTTACAAATATTGATGACACAATAAAAATCAAATAAAATTTTCAAGGCTATTATTACTGCAACTCGATATGACTATTTACATGCAACTTTTATTGATATTTAATATTTTCTAAAATGTAAATAGAAGTATAGATTTGTATTAAAACAAAGAAACCAGATATGTGCATGTAACAATGACCAAAACAGTGAAAATATGTGCATATGTCTACTTTAACCAGCTAAGGAATTTATCTATACAAAATAGGTACACATCTGCGAAAAACGAAAAGCAAATAAGCACATGTTATTAAATTTAGTATTTAAAAATATATTTTTTGGCACTACACTACTTTTCTGTTTGGTCCAAGATCAACTTTGCCAAACTTTGCTTCTCTGTGAAGTTCCGTCAGTTGTCCCTCCCAGGTGCTTTGTTTGTCCAGTGTATTCATGGGCGCCCTTATTTTCGTCACCCAACGGGCCCGAAGTAGTGCCTTTTATCAAGATGAATAAGTATCTGTGAAGTGCAGAAGGACAGCGTATTGAACGAAAAATTCAATCAGACAAATTTCAGAAAAAAAACAGCCGAAAAAGTATCCATTTAACAAATAATTTTCGGTAGTTGCCTGTACATATGTACGTTTCTGCCGCACACTTTAGTGGGAAAACGTATCGCCAAAGTATCCGAAAATGGAATCGGTAAACGGACAAAAGTCCGCACTTCATCCACTTTTCTTCTTTTTCTTTTTCGGATCGGTTTACGGTTTTTTTGCTGGCTGGAAAATTCCAAAATCATAATTAACATCAGTGGTGACAGATAGGTTTCAAATGGATTTTAACATCACAAAGACGGTTTTGTGAAAATTGCAGATAGAGGGTATTGAATGTAAGCCCTCGATTTGCCTTTTGCCTATCCGGAAAATGCTAAGTATACGAGCGTGACGTTGAAGGCATGAAATATACAAAATATCACTCTGGGCCAGCTACTTTTCGTGCTAGCAAAAGCGATGTGTGTCGATTTGTAGATCTAGTGCCTTCTCCAGAGTTTGACGTGCTGTGAAAATCAGGTGAATGGTGGACTAACTAGGTCTGAAGCCACACTGATAAAATCCAATCAGTTGGTTTATGAAGGCCTTCGGTGTTTCAAACAGTCGCCTTATATGCAAAGTTTTGAAAGCGTATTCCACGGTAATTAGTGCAAGCAGCCCCGCTGCTCTGGGTTGATCTTCATCAAACGCTCATTTAAATTCATGCCAGAAGAAGTTGCTTCCATCACATGTTGTGATTTTTGGTTCTTTGATCAGAAGGGACACTGAAGAGGCTTTATGGATAATTCAATGCTGGTGTATGGTATAACGGCGAAGTCTATAAGACTCTCTGCGTTGTCGGAGGTGTTGGGATAAAGGCTGAATATTCTGACTGTTCGACCAAATACTGGTATGCCTTCTCTACCCAGCCTGACACTGAAGTCTCTCTCCCAGCAGCTCATAAAATATTTAGTCCCTTCTTCTCAACGGCTTCCTCTCTGTTTCTTTTGTGAGAGTCGACATAATATGGGTAGGTCACCATCCGAGGCTTGTTTGGTCTTCTCATGGTATGTACATATATTTACGTGGCGGGAGGCGGGAGGCGGGTGACGCGCTGCCAGGGTTTACATACCATGTTTCCAAAATTTCAGTTCCAGGGCCTCTCACTATCATGCACCAGCTTCGATTTTCGCTTTTAATCGGTTTTAAATCTACACAATATAAGTACGATCAACGCATAGCTGCCAAAAACCTCAAACCTAGGCCTTGAAAAAACGGGGTAGAAGCACAAAAAGTATTCCACTGTCTCATCCACTTCAAGGTAGGAAAGGAAAATGGGGTTGTCGTTCACTGCCAGGTGTTTATGTAACGAGAAGAGTCCAGTATGTTGCGGGCAACATAGTTTTATCAAACTGAATCCCCTCGAAGCCAACCAGTTATTACTGAGCGAAATTTTCACCTAGTTTCTGACGGTAGCTTCGATTCACAAAGGGGGGAGTGCAATAACTGGATGTGGACCGAGAAACGCCCTTCTTTAGCCAAATGATCAGATGTCCTATTACCAGCTAATCGCGGGTGACCTGGCGACCAGAGTAGAATAAGTTCTTTATGTTTTCCAACATGATTTAGTGGAGATGTGGATGCTGGAACTAGTTTGGAAGTAGTTAGAGAGCTGGCCAAAGCCTTAAGTGCAGTTTTGGTATCACTACAGATGCGGAAACTCCTGCTTCTTCACATATTTGCCACTACCTAGTCCAAGGGCTTTAGGATTGCAAATTACTCGGCTTGAAATACCTAGGAATGTGCCCCAAGAGAGAAGTTAATATTGTACCCGTTACTTTCGATATATACTCCAGATTATAACCCTGTGTTAGTTTTGGAGCCATCAGTAAGTATTCTGCAATGTGTAAGCCCGGGCTCAGTATTAGAGTTAAGCCAGTACCCTCTCTCAGGGAACTCAACGCTGTAGTATCTCTTCAAAAGGGGCAACGGTGGCGTACTATCCTATGACTGTGAAAATGTATTGAAATCTAAATCTCTGCCTCCACCAATTTTCGCCTCACTTCACACTATATCATACCAGCACCCACTTTCCGACGCTATTGATTGAGAGTCTACTCCACACAAATGCATAATTGATTATGGGTCTTATCATAGGGGTGTAATTCCACAGCAAGTTTACTATCTAAAATTGCCCCTAAATACTTTACTCCCGAAGAAATATGAATAGTGACTCCTTTACGGGCAGGGAAAACAAGCCCGTCCAACCGTATCTTTCTTCTGAAGAGCGTCGCACTAGTTTAGCGGACATCATGTTCTGACTGAGAGAGAAGGCCCGTATTAGAGACAGCCCATATTTTCTGTACATGCTTGGATATAGATATTGTAGCCGTTAAGTTTGACACGTAAGGAATCGATTATCTAGTACCAAAGCAAGGCAGAAAGCACGTCGACCTGAGGACATTTTCTATGAACTCAGTGCGAGTCATATTGACCCCCTTCTGCCTGAAAATCCAGTTTAACAGCTCAGAATCTACTCCACTCCTGCGCACATTTAATCGGATGTGACATTGACCAAAAAACCTCCAATATCTACCCAAGGTAAATTATTTCTTAGTGATGGCATTGCATTTAATAGCAATACGATTTTGCTCAGCCAACATTCGACATAGGTTGTTCTCAGATGTGTATGTATACATACATATGGCCAATTCTACAGGAAAGTAAACCAGCCCGATTTTTTCTTTCTTTCAAATATTGAACATATTAGTGATTATTGGTATTCACTATATCTGTCAGCTTCTTCCGACACTAATTCTTATCATGTCCAAGCGTTTTGTGTTTAATATTTTTCAAATACAAAAATATAAGCTTCCCTGGGGGCCTGGGCCCCCTGCCCCTATCTGGTTACGCCCATGTGCGTCTTGATGTTATTACTCAAATGGAGGGACCAACAGTTTTACGTGCCAAATTGATTTTATCAGAAGCTTTATTATGGCAGAAATACACTCGGAGATATGCCATTACCGAGTAGCAACCACTATTAGAAAGAACATTTATTTTTTTTTTTCATTACTTGGACCCGAGATCGAACTCTACACCAAGTGCGCACCTTTAACCACTCGACCGCTGTTATTTAAATTAGCTCTAAACTTCCTCATTCATTTTCTTCTGTTGTAAAGGGTTTCGCTAGTCATTAAATATTTGAAGCGCCCATATATTAATTAAATCGTTAAGTTCTTATGTTTAAACAATTGTTTATCGCATTGTATTTCGTTAATATGTAAGCATAAATAATAAAAAAAATTCTACACGCTTACATATGTACATACATATCTGTACGGTTAAGTGCGTTTAAGAATAACAGAATTTTTGGAATTCCCGTAAAAAATAAGCGCCACCAGTTCGAAGGCGTTTCAACTTTTATGAGCGTTGGAATTTTATTTTTGCCAGTTGTAACTTAAATATTTTTCTAACTAATTATTATGCACAGCAACGGCCAAGCTGAACAGCCATTTAATTGCCGGCTTGAAGGTGTCACTGATTTGTTATGTTTTTATTTCATTTTTGTAATTTAGCGTAAAAATTTTAATTTTTATCTGTTTCATTTTTATTTGTTGGGATTTCGCTGCATATTTTATGCTTGTGTGTACAAATTATATTCATATTTCTTAACCAATGGCGGCTCATGTGTTTTCCCTTCAACATTCTTATATCAATAATTCAATAAATGATAGGCTTTTTTTGGTGTTTTATTCAAAGTAGTGAACTCTAAAATTATTTGATAATATATTTATGAGCAGCTAATCAATAATTTACCACAGTAATACCAGTCCAGAGACCGCAATGAATATAACCGTTTATATATAAGTCCAATTTCTATCGTTTTTTTCTACACTGTAGAATCTACAGCGTTCTGAGCCAATTGCCTAAAAGGGCTGTTTGCCCTTTCATAATTTCTGTTGCATACATTAACAAATATTTTTTTTATGAAAACTGAAAACTCATTTAAGAAATTTTGATAGAAAGAAATTTATTTTTCATTTCTTGTGCGTAATTTTTTATGAACTTTTCACCAGTGCACACTGGTCTAAAGGCCCGTTTTTCTGGCCAATACTAGTTACGGCTAAGTAAGTAGATAATTAAAAAACTTGAGTTTTTTATTGGTTGGCATATTATTTCGCAAACCTTTTGTAAAAAAAAAATATTTTGGCCCTCGACGACCGAGGGGTGTCTAGGCGTCACTTTTTAACTTGCAGTTTTATTAACACAGTTTGAATGCAGTTTTTTTTTAATATTCGTATGACAGAGAAAAAAATTGCGACTTAGCTATAAAATCCATTTACAGAGTGGATATTTTTGGAAAATGTTGCCAGATTATACTGGTGTCAATTTAAAGCCTGCATGTCTTAGATTACCTACTGAAAAGTTCAAAAGGAGCAATCTTTGCTTAAAATATTGTAACTAGTCCTGTATTTATTTTCTTTACTGATTTCTGTCCTATTGACAACAAAAATAGCCGTTTTTTCAGAAATCGGAAAAAGTTGCAATACAAAACATCGAGCCTTAAGCGCCAACGACATTTTCTAAATTTTATTTTTGATGTAGAAATGTTTCTAGAGCATCTAGATGCAGAATCAAAAATAAAATTTTTGAAAAAAATTTCGTTCGCGTCTTTTTGGCGGTTAGGGCTCGATATGGTGACATAAGCTCGGTTGTTTGTAACAGCCAAAACGAATCGAGATAGATATAGACAAAGTCTTCAACTAAATGGAAAAATGCTGCAAATCCTCAAAAATTCAGATTTTCGTATTTGCTTTAAGCTAATTCCACGCGAGCCTAGGAGAAGCGATATGTAGTACATACGTGCTTCGCAGTAATTCTCTTCTATCGTTTAAGCTCAATTGAGGTTTTATTACTTGAGCAATAACAAAGAATGGATTTCATTGTTCGTTTGTGGAATACATATTTATTGTTGTTATTATACGCCTCGTATTTGCATATATTCTTTATATTCTCTTATTGCGGTTTGTAAGTTCTCATTGTTATTGTGGCCTCATGATTGTTATAATTTTTATTAAACGAAGAATAAGAAAAATTATAAATTGGTACAACTCGCCGTTTAAGGTCTTTTCAATTTGCATACAAATTGATCGAGANATCATGTTGTAATACTAGTAGCTTATTCGTATATCTAGCATATCGAATTTTTAAATTTATGCAGTAGTATTGATTAATTAAGCAATAAATCGCTTGATTAGTCGTCATTAATTAAAGTAGGCCAATTTGGGTTTTGCTCTCAAATTCAGATTAAAATTAACCTGTATTTCCACTTTGTTTTACTTCCTACTTGGATCGCAATATCCAACGAAAATCTGAAGACTCATCCGCCACTTTTGACTTTTAGATACTATTTTAATTTAATATCTATGTGACAAACTAATTAATTAAGTACACACTAATGTTCATACACATACAAAATTTTATAAATGAAATAAAATTGAGACAGGCTAATAAATATGCAGTGAATATCGTTTATAACGAAATCGCTTATAGCGATCTATCGGTTATAGCGATCAAAACTTATATTTAGTCTCAACCGATGTTTATACGCACATACGATATGTAAAATAGTTCAATTTTAAGCTTGAAAATGAATTTGTGTATCAAAAAGCCAAACAACATAAAATGACAGTGTTTTTCAAATAAAATTCAAATACTTATAATGGTGATTTCGTTTCATCCAAAAAATGTTGCTCTTCCACGGTGCAAAATGTGTTTGATGTTACACTCAAGCCTGTAAAAGTGCATGTTTTTGCCTTCTGTTCTTGCCTAGCTCTCGCATTTCATAATATTTTTATTTGAAGCACCTATCCGATTTTCAGTGCAATCATCTCCCATGACAAAGCTTGCCGTTTTTGACTTACGAGAGTGTGACATTTTATTTACGCTTTCAAATTAAACCAAGAACAAGGTGGCTTCCCTGAGGAACTCCTGAAGAAACTTTAATGATGTTGGAAGAACAATTTTTAACAATAACTCTTTGTGTTCTATCAGAGAGTTAAGAAGATATCCATTGAAGAAGACTGGGCTGAAAGCCGATTAGGTCGAGTTTACGAATGAGTAACGAGGAACATACTTTGTCAAATGCTTTACTGAAATCGATGTATATTGCGTCGGTATCAGTGCAAATTACAAATCCCGAAAATCCCGGGATTTTGGGGACCTTTAAAATTTCGGGATCCCGGAATTCCGGGATTAACATTCCTAGTAAGTACTATTTCTCATTTTGGATCGCGATCAAAATATTCTTGGCGTTTACGTTTACGCTGCTTCAGTTCCTTGCGAACGATTTTTTTCGTTGGCAGGCCAAATATTAAGCTGACGTAGAACGCTTTTAAAATCATGGGGCATTTCATGTCACCGCGGCCACCTCTGTGCGCGACCTCTCAGGATTTGGAAGAAGGTTGAAGAGATTGAAGGTCTAGGTGACGTGAATATACGTGCAGCATATTTTGCCGATATGACGTAGGGGTTGCATATTTAGACGGGACTTAAATTTTAGGAAAACGTCATACATACCTTTCTTTAAAGTGCTGTATCTTGGAAACCTTTTAACGAAACCTAATGAAAGAAAATGTATTTCTTCCGTCTTATTATGGGCTTTGATTGTACATTTTTTACGTTAATGCGCAACGTATAAAAAAACAAAAAAAAAAATAACTAAACATTTTTATTTTTTATTTTTTGATTATAGCATTTAAAAAAATGTTTATTTCTACATAAGAGCATTGTCCATAATGTCAACTTTAAGTATCCAAATGGGCGTAATGGGCTACTTAGGCGTATGGACTCTAGATCATCTAACGCTCGAGCAATATGATAAATAGATATTAAAAATTTATGAAATTTTATATTTTTTATTAAAAACAAAAACAATATGAATAAATCATATTAACTTTACTAAAGGTCTGAAATCATGAAAATCCCTTCAAGGAAATGGCAGAATTGAACTTTGTTGTAAGTTCACATGGGAAATCTTCTTGCGACGTGATTGGAGGAAATTTTAAGAGACTAGCAGCTAGAGCAAGTCTTCAACTCCTGATGTTCAACTCCGAAGCCCTCTACCAATGAGGTGCTGTATGTTTCCAATACAGCCCTCATACCTGCCCCAAAATACCTGCAACTAACTTTACAGTGGACTTCATTTCGACTATGACTATGACGTGCCAATTACTTTAATCCTATTTTAAGCTAGTTTAAAAGTTTAAATAACATCAAGTTAGGCAACTTCATATCCTTATTTAACGTATCTTTAAATCAATGCGGAATTTTTTTCTTTTTAGTTCTTATTGTAATAAAATCGTGTTGTTGGTTTTTTTAACTATAATTTTATTACTCATTAGGTTTATTTTTTTACACAGATTAGTTCTTGTGCACTAAGCGTTTTCGTGAAGCTCTAAAAATTACAACTACAACATTTGAGCATAGCCTCCATATCGAATCGCAAGACGTATTCTACGTCAAAAATTAACTAGTGTATTTCATTTGCATCGCTCGCTTGTTGTCCTTGACTCCTGTTAAAGCTTTTCCCACGGTTTTCAATTAGTAGTAGACGAGTGGTTGCAGGTGCGCCCTACCAGACGCTAGCTCTTTACATATGTACATATACAGTATAAGTTCATCGCACTTAAATGTTTATTGGGACAAATATGAAATGAATTTGGAAATTCTATCCTATAAATACCGTACTGCTTACTTATCAGCTTTTTGGTAAATGCAAATTTTTAAACAAAGTTTTTCTTATACAAAAAGAAGTTTTAAAACTCAACTCTCAGTCAACGCTTCCAGTTAAAAAGGGTGTGTTTATCAAAGGATTATGTGGCTATAAAAGAAGCAATATCTCTTTACCGCCAAATAATCCGCTCAGAATGTTGTGTGGTCCCTGCTAAAGGCGAGCAGTGCTGCAAATAAATAAATCGGTCCATAAAGAAGTCATTGTCACGACAGACATATCGAAAAATAATGACGCGAATTTATTCATACGCATAGAATGCGTACATGCATACATACATATGTAGATACATAGTACGCACAACACAACAACAATCCACAACATGCAGCTAAATGTATTTATTTAGACATTCATAATGAAGAATAAATAACATCAACTTTTTTAATTAAAACATAAGCCAAATTTATTATTTATGTATATAACCGAAAGCCACACACATGGCACGAATTCAAGAGAAAAAAAGGTGCAAGCTGGAACCGGATAAATTACATCATAAATTTATTAGAAAAAAAAAACGAATAATCATCTCTTATAACATGAAGCACTACAGCTCCACAGTAAGACGGCTTTGAAGACGATTGATTATTAGAATTAACAGCAACAATGCCATAATGACAGTAAAAACTTGTGGTAAACCAAGAAACAAGCACAACAGCAAATTGAAAGTCAACAAAATGACTAGCTTTTATTGTACCAGCTTCGATGAATAAGATACACACAGCAGTAACTGAAATAAAAAAAATCTGAAAATAAAAAATAAGTGCTAAACAATAAAAGTCGGGAATACAAAACCAGCATTCAACTTAACTGCTTAGTAGTAAATTATGATTAAATCATTACAAAGATGAGGCGATGAAGTGTACATGCGATAAAGACTCGACTATGTACAGTATGTATGTATGTATGAGATGAGCTCTACGAACCTAAGTAAGTTAAATATTGCTGTTATTAGTTGAGTGAGTTACTATGTATTAAGTGTCTTGGGTGTTGAAAGAGAAGAAACTGAATGTATTAGTGTAAAAGTTATTGTGAATACATAAACGAGTGCAATGGAGTTTAGTCGTTATGCTGTGTAAGGAGTTACAGCTGCACGAAAATTGCGTCCTCATCCTTGAGTCACAGCAGAAAGAGGGGAGCTTGGATAGGGCCACTCCGACTTATTCGGTTTAAGGACTCACTGAAGTCTGCCGCGTCTGTTCACCGGTAGGCACGGCTCGTTATATAAACGAGTATTCGGTTAAGAAGCCAACCCCTCCCAACAATGGGTTGTGCGCTGGGATTGGGACCCGCTACGGAAAACCCACTTCCAGTGAAGAAAATACACAAAGCCGACGAGGGCAAACTTTTAAAGGACTACGATTTGAGGGCATGCACCTAGAATTTCAGGACCCTTAATGGGGAAGGTGCATCTGCCTGGTTGGTTGATGTCCTCGGGAATACCAAGACTCATATCACCGCAATCCAAAAATTTTAGGGACCTGGTAAGGTAAGGTAAGAATGGAGCCTTGCGACATCTATTACAGTTCCCACATAAAGGAGCGCAAACTCGGCGTTGGATTCGCGGGGGCAGAGAGACTCCGTCGCTGAGCACTGTTATTCAAATCAGTGGACGAACGTCATAACACAATCCGCATCAAAGCAAAATTCTCCAACCTCTCGCTCATCTCTGCCCATGCACCGAAGGAAGGGAAGGACGAGGTGTCCACGGATCTCTTCTATGAGCGTTTAGAGCGTACATATGGGCACTGCCCCCGACAAGATATAAAAATCTTGCTTGGCGTTGTCAATGCCAAGGTGGGCAAGGAAGGTATCTTTAGCACCACCGTCGGAAAACTCAGCCTCCACGACGAAATGTCCGATGAGGGACTGAGACTGAACGACGTCGCCGGGGCTCGAAACATGATAATATGTAGTACTAGGAAGAGGGAAGCAAGACATTTATGCCGTAATAAGAAGAGAGAGCCCGAAATATGTAAATGTGAAGAGCTTGAAATTCTGGCCAACAGGAAAAACTCCCGAAAATTTTATCAAAGCGTTAGGCGACTTACGAAAGATTTCAAGACCAGGGCGAACTCCTGTAAGAACAACCATGGCGGCCTAGAGATCGATGTGCAGAACGCATTTAAATTATTTTAATTATGAGGCGAGCACCTTTTAATTCTATTGAATGGCAAGAGCACTGAAATTAGTTGAGAAGACGAGGCCGAGCCCCCAGTCGATGACGATGGAACCGATGTCCCACCACCTGACTATGACGAGGTACGAGTAACAATTACGCGGCTGAAAAACAACAAAGCTGCTGGAGATGACGGCTTGCCAGACGAGCTATTGTGTGAAAAGCTTAAGCTCATCGTCAACGAACGGATTGGATCTTATCAGTGTGGCTTTGTACCTGGCAAATCCACCATAGATGTATTCACAATACGCCAAATCTTGGAAATCTTGGATTCCCGAGAATAGGATCGACAAACATTATCCATTTGTCGATTTCAAATCCCCTTCCTAGTGGCTAGGTCATATCGTTCGAATGGAAAGAAACGATCCAGCTCTGAAAGTATTCAACGCGGGTTGCGATGCTGGTAACAGAGGAAGAGGAAGGCCTCTTCTGCGTTGGGAAGACCAGGCGGAAAAGGACTTACCTTAATTTGGCATTTCCAATGGGCATCAGTTGGCACAGAAGGGAAATGACTGGCGTGCTGCTTTGGACTCGGCCAAAAAAGAAGAAAAATAATAAAGCAAATCAGAAGAGAAATTCACAGTTTTAAGCGCAATTTTACAGAGGTCCAAATTATCTAATGCGTGTGGTCTCAATAAGTAAATGAATTTCTAGCAATAACCCAAATGAGCGAAGCTAAATGAAAATTATGCCACAACAATAGCGAAACAAATTTGAAATTCTAACAGTGTAAATTAATCGTAAAAAGGAAGTGAAACATTTTGGTGTGAATACCAACAACACCATCAACAATAGAAGCTGAACCGGCGCGATAAGCAAAACGGGTGTCAGCCCAAAGCCCAACCATTCATACGCGCTGTTCAAACCGAATTACAATGAAAAAGCACAACTGCCTAATAAAATGTGGAGAAAAAATAGCAACAACTTTGCAAACGCCTTCGAACTCGACGACAGAGACGATAGCAGCTTCTTGAAAGTAGCACAAATCCATTAAACAGGCAATTGTGCGATCGTTAAAATGATAGTTGGTGATCAGTGCAAATGCAAATGTGGTAACACTTTAGACAAAATGTTTGGCTAGCGCCCAGTGAAAAGCTGATACGAGTGTGTAAAAGTGTAAATATGTATGTACACAAATAATGCACTGCAAAGACAACAAGTAGCAAATACAGCAAAAAAAAGCGGAGAAAATTCATTTTCGAAACGTAGCTGGTGCAACGATTTCCGTTTTGCATTTCTTGTATGTAGCTCTTACGGCGACATTAATTCAATTACAATGAGACACAATGGTATTGCTGTTGGAGCGCTACGCGTCGCCCGTGGCGGCTGTCATTAAATATTGGCAAAATTGCAAGCTTCTTGCATATAAAACAAACGAAGGAGGCACTCATTAAAAATGGCAAAGTAACCAGCGTGACCAGAAATTTTCAATTAAAGCAACGCACAAAAAACCACAACTAAATAGCACTTGGAAGGTGTATGCAAGTTTTTGCAGTCAGTGTAGCAGTGGCCCGTTTGGCTGTGGGGAAAACCCGACAAGTACCAGCTGAGCTTAGTTGGTAAATGTATGTACATGAAAACCGACTTTATACGCTGCCACATGTCATTGTGCATTGGCTGCATTTTGACATATTTGTCACTGCTGACAGATGACATATGTCACCCAGCGCCGGTGGCTACATTTTTTCAACCACTTTTTTATCATTACAAAAGCTATAATGGAAATGTGGTTTATAAGCGGATAAATAATTAATAAACGCAGCGCTAATGACTTACTATAATTAACTTCTAATCGTAGTAATCATTATTGAAAACTTGACTTGATTTCACCAGAAAAATTGTAATTGAGATATAATTGCCATAATTAAAATATAAAATGAACTTAATAAAAGAACAAGTATGAATAGGTAGGTATGTACCTGATTTTTGGAGCATGTTGTCTCGGGTAATGCAAAAGTGTGTACATACATACATAAATATAAGAAAATAAAGCAAAATACTCGAGAAAAAATGTTTTAGCATCTTACTTTTAAATACATACCAAGTATGATTCAGAACTAGTTACATCGAATTTATTTCGCGGCGTTCAATCGAAACTACATACAAAGGTTAAAGATTATTAAAAAAATTAAAGCAGATTTCATTAAAATTAAGTTTTCTATCTAGGTATCAATTTGAAAAAACAATCGATTTAAAATTTCACACTATTCAAAATAGATCCTTTCTAATTTGAATGGAACTAGAGGTAGTGCAATCACATTTCTGACTAGTATACTTCTGGAGGAATGGATAAGGCTTGAGCCCAGAGCTTCGCTGAGCAAATCCAATTTTCGGCAAAAAATGTCAGTTACGTGGTTTTGCAGAACGACAATACGCGGTTTTGTACTTTAAACGACGACATAATTTTACATTTTCCAACTCACTTTAGAATAATAATTTGGAATTCTATTAGAGAACCATCATTTTAAAGAGGCGATATTTACATACATATTTAAGTCTCCTTTTCTTTGAAGGTTGGTTCCCTATTTTTCGAGAGGTTCTCTAAAGTTAGAGCTTAAAGAAAGGGACAAGCTTTTTAATCGCCCTCTAATTGATATCTAATTTCATCGTTTTCTGGGTCATTACTGGTCACTGGTTACTGGGCAAGTGGGGTTGCATATCAAAAGAATGTGCTCATCAGCGCATGACTATAGTCGTACTCAGGGATGATAAATGGAATTTTAAAATTGTACCCAATTGGAGAAAAGAATTGAACCCAAACGCTGTACTACGCCGACTCTAATTTTGGGCTTTGACTAATACGGTCACGCAGGGTGATATTGAGCATAACTTCTGGCTCTAATTGAATTAGGTAGAACTTCTTCAAGCCCTTCCAGACGAACCATTTTTTTGACAATGAGTATTTTACGCGTTCGTCAATTTCGGTTCTAGTGCAATTTTAATAAGTTGCACCAGCACTGTAAGTCCTTTTGATCACGCTTTTGAAGCACTGTTACGCCAACACTCACTATATAATTCAGGATCGCGCGGTGTAATATGCTTCTGGAAGATGATATTGATACAGTTGTCCTTACCCCTCTCGGCAATGTGCCCTCTACCAAGAAAAGAGTCCCCACTTAGGGCCGTTTTCTTAAGTAACCTGTAACTTTAAAGCTCACTTTGTATTTAAAGGTTGCATTAAAATTTATGATTGTATTTACCGTAACTCATTTTATTATCCGCTTTAAATTGATTTACAACCAAGAAACATACATACGTCATAAACCGATAATATAAATGCTTAACTTTAGACATTGTTTTACTTTTGATCCAACCTTTAAAAATAAAGTGAGCTTTAAACTTAAAGGCTACTTCAGGTTGGGAGCTTTTAACAGAAAGTGTAAATAATTTTTTTAAACTTTCATCAGTATAACCATTCTTTTAATGTTAGATATGGTTCGAACTAAGAATAACTCGGTCTGAAATTGGAATACCTATACTCTAGCGAAGAAAAAATCAGGGTTTAAAAGTATGCAATAATGTTTGACCTTTATAGGCCACCACGATGTGGAAGATATCTGACAAGGACAGTATTTAGTTCTTGCGAGTATGTTAACAAAATTCAAAGCATCTGCCTGCAATTGGTGTGCATTACTGTCAATTTACTTAAAATTATGTGCATAATTGTACCAAATTTACTTTAAAAATGAAATACGGTTGAAAAAAGTAGAATTGCTCCTACATTTCCACCATTAGTCGTACTATTTGCGCAAAGCAAATAGTCGTACTTCGTCTGCCAAACTTGAGCTCAAAATCGGTGTTAATATTGAGCTTTGAAATCAATATCACAATTGGCCCACATCTCGAATCTAAATGAAGACCTAAACTTAATTTTCTTACTGGGTTTGCATTACCATTATCTACTCGGATGTGTACACTTTTACCTCAATTTAACTGTCTTATGAGCAGCACGTGCCGGCAGCCCTAAAATCGGCAGTGGCACGGACTGTGAACAAAATAAGCAGATGTTGGATGATTGCAGTGCACGAAATCGAGGTAAATAAAATGAAATTAAAACGAACAGACACAAGTAAAAGAGATGAAGCCAAAAATTAGTGTGATAAACTGCCTGCATTTATTTATAAGCTCTACGAATTACATACACACATACAAGTAAATGTTTAAAAAGCAATCGGTACAAGAAAAAATAACCTAAATAAATATGTACAAATAATTTTCAGTTTTAAAAATACAATAATTAAAAAATAATAAATTATTTATGTACANTGTATGTAGGTAGGTTTTCTCTTGCATTGCGTTGGCTGTAACTGCCAAGTTGAGTTAAAATGCCAATGCTGATTGAAGTAAATTAAACAGAAATTCATAAAATTTTATATATGAATGTGTAGCTATGCGCACATACACACATACACACATGTAAAATATTCGTTTATTTACTTAATTTATTTCGTTTTTAGGTTCAAAGTACTGCTGAGTGGGCAGCATCATCAGTCGCCTACAGGTGTCATACAACACTCTTTCAAGCACATACCACAGTATACATACATACATAGACACGTACGCCTCTGCTTGTGATCGACAAGCCTCTGCCCATAAATAATAATAAAATTTAATTTAACTTCTTTTTAGAGCCGCTATTACGATAGTAATCGTATTTTCAAGCGTCACCACTTCATTCGATTGCTCTAAAGTACGCGTGCCCACAGTGTATTAATAGATGTCATCCATATGTATGGACATGCGCATATCGATAATGAGCTTTCCATTTTGGATATTAAAACCCAATTTTTATTTGATAGGAACTTCTTTTGTGATCTTCAGATGCTTGGCAACCACGCATTGATTAAAACACTTTTCGAAAACAGCATCTTTAGGTGCAATCCGAAACGATATTTATGTAGAAAGAGATACTTACTTACATACAGCTATGGTCAGATATTTAGCATCTAAATTTAAAATTACATTGTTTGCAACTTATGGTTATTTATTTATTTTTAATAATTTTCATTTAATAATTCAATCTATAACATACAAGCGCTGGTCTCTTATAAGCAACGAAACTCTCGAATTTTTTGGTGGGGCTTTTAATATACATACATAATACACATGCATATATCTATGTATGAGACATGTATGTATAAGATGTAGGATTTATAAAAGAATATTAATACGACAGATGACAAATTTATAGGGGATGTTAGAGGAGTAAATAAGTGTATATGATAGCAGTAAGTTTTTAGATAATAAATATAATTTTTAGAAAAAGGCCGGAGCTTTGCGCAAATACTACCTTCAAAATATTTAAAAGCGTTTCTATGTATTAGAAAGGGGATGCCATATATATTCATGCCGCTCTGAGGGCTATACGAATTTACATTTTAGATAGCTAATTAAAGTGTGCTCTAAAGGCAAGAACTGGATTTAGTGTGTAAGCGAGAGACCTACAGAGAACCAACTACATAGACTCTATCTTCTGTGGTGATCAAATAGCTCTTCAAGCTCTTTCTCACACAATGCAAAGTCTCTTACGGAATGGCGTACATCTATGAAATTCATATCCCAGTATTATAGAATTTATCTCATGTATGTAGGTGTTCTGACACCTGGATATTAAAACGATTTTCTTAAGTGACGAATTAGCAACGAAATCCTTTGCTGAAAAGAAACGATAGGTACATATATCAGTGGTAACACTTGAACAATTTTTTTAAGTGATCACACATGTGGTATCAACAGGACGGTGCCACATTTCACACATCTACCAAAACAATAGGGGTATTCTCGAAATATTGCAAAGCCGTTGCACCAAGCACAGATTGCACGGATTTCATAACTTGCAAACACACAACAACAAAATACATGGGAAATAGCATTTCCTATCGCTGCATAGTATGTAACGTCATGTACATATTTTGCAAAAAAGCATAGCAAGTTAAATGCGACCTATGCATAGCAGGGTTCGTATTTGCACACACATGTGCAGCACATCCTAACATTT
>NW_016165570.1:17435-27118 GCF_001687245.7 Rhagoletis zephyria | reverse complement strand
GCTATATGGAGGCAGGTAGAAAAAAGTCATGGAGACAGTTGATAAAAAAACCGGTTGGGCTTAGAGAGGGAAAACTAAAAGTCACAAATACCAAATTTCACATAAGTTACTTGCTTGTCTGTTTTTTTAATTGAATGTATGGATGTACATTTAAGTTGTCCAAAAATGTATGTAAAAAAAATAAGGTCGCATTTTTAATGCCGCCACCCCTAAGATTGTTCTGTACCGACAAAAAATATACCCCTATTTTTTATTTTGAAATAAAAAAAATTTATGGAGTGCTGAAAGCGCTCAAAGTTTTCAATGTATTTTATATGGGAGAAAAACAACTTTTCGTAGAAATAGTGTAGAATTCTTGCAAATCAATATTTTTCGATCGGAGAACTTTGCTTATCTTAAGGAGATTCCCAGTAATAGTACCCAATTGTTCCTTTAACCATTTTTTCATGGTAACTATATTTTATAGAAAATGCAATGGGGGGACCAATAAGAAATCTTTAATCATAAAAAATGGTTAAATAAACTATTGGATATTAATACTGGAAGTCTCCTGAAGAGTACCACAGTTTTACGATTGAAAAATATTGATTTTCAAGAGTTTTATACCATTGTTTGGTTAATATATCTACAAAATATTTCCAGAGTAAAATATAAAAATTTCATGAGCATCCTCTAAATTTGTACCTAGAAACGTAAAATTTAGTGCCAGCAGCTCTTTCGGCAAGAGGAAAAATTTTGAAAGGTGTCGCGAACCCTATCTCGTAGATTTGTTTGTTTTACCAACCATATTTACATACATATGAATACAAGGCTAATTACGAACTGGCAGTTTTTGCTTGATTTGAGTGAATCGGGGTTGTGGAATAGCCGCCGTCTTAAAAACATGGGTACCTTGTCTCCGCTTTATAAAATATATTAAAATTCCAATTGGATTTTGCTCTATCTAATCGAAATTATTTTATACTTTAAAACCATAATTCTTGTCTTAAAAGACCTTCCCACATACATATAAAAACAACTTAGGAAAATTTTTTTTCATGGAAAATCTTATAGAACAACGAAAAAAAATTGATTGTAAATAAAAACAGCAGAATTTTAATGTGAAATGATTATAGTTTGTATAGTAAGTATGTTTGTAACACAATTTTTCATATTAACGAAACAGTGCATAGTAAATCACGGCTCACCTTTACGTAACAACATTCCGAAGCTTTTGCTGCCGATGAGTATTTTAGGAGTAGCGAAATTTTACAACGCGGTTAATTTTATTTCAACAGGTTCCTAGAGGAATAAATTGTCTTTGTTACAATTTAGTACACTTATATTCAGCTGAGCACTGTTTATTCACTTTTGTATGGAAAAAAAAATAAAAATACATACATATATGTATATATTTTAAAACATGACTTCCACAGCAACTCAATATAAAAACCGGACTGCAATTTAATTGGCTAGTTCCTTGCTTTGTTTTTTTGTTTTCTTTTTTTTTTTTGGTATATTCTCACGATAAGCTTTAGCTGCTAATTTCGTAGCTTTAATGCTGCTCAATAGGTGTTTATTTTTTGTTGTATGACTATGTATGCATATGTAATTAGTTAATACCTATAAATGACATAGGTATGTATGTTTGTATGACGATATACTTAGGTACATATCGCACGTTTAATAATATATGTACAGAATTATTCCAAAATTTAATTTTTGTGGGAAAACGCAATCAAAGTTTGAAAAGAAAGGCGATTTCGTTTCTACAAAAGATGTTGCCTTCTCATGGCCCTCTTCTTAGCGTTTGTGCATAGAGGGCAAGGAGAAGGTTGCACTTTTCGGTAGAAACGAAATCGGCATTAGCCATTTTTGGGAAGTTTAGTTTTCTGTTAGGCTGGACATATTCTCCTTATCAAGCTTTTTAATTGTATGGTGAAATCTGCAAAAACGTGAATTTTGGGTTACATCTCTATATTATTAAACGTGCGATATGTACTATGCAGGTTATCTAAACAAACGGATGTACATATGTATGTATGTATTTATATGTGTTGCTTTTAATCAAAAATAGTGCTGTTTTGAAAATCACTGAAAACACATTAACAAAACAGCATTTGCTTTACACAGAACGCTTGATTTACAAATCAATAATCGCGACAACGCAAACTCAACGATGAACAAAATATTTTTGTTTAGTCAGGTTCATGTAGACAAGCTTATCGTGTTTGTGACTAAGTACATACATATGTGATAATTAAATTTAAAATAGAACCTTTTCGAGTTCTAAACCATTGACGTTGAGCAGCGCTTGCAAACTGAATTGAGATCCGTTGAAGAGCGCTCAGTGAAGCGCCAACGTAGTACTTATGAAGATATGTACATACATATGTATGTACAATACGTACCATATGTATGTAAAATACTCTCAGACCGGTCTGATCAATTTTGAGACTTGACAAGAGCTACGATTAAATGCAAAACTACGCACTCTACTTGTATATTAGCAGCTCCATGGAACCTATCTAGCCACTAACTGGGCGATAAGTTAAGTTAGTAGATAAGTTATGGATTTTTTGTTTGCTTTTTAGAAATTTGCAAATTAATTGTTTATAAACAGAAGCATTAGTTTCAGATTTAAGGACACATTTTTTACTAGAAAACTTTCGGTGATTTTTTAATTTAGTTTAAGCAATTTGGTTTTGGTTGGAAAGGAACATTTATGTTTGTTTGTACATATGTACATACGAGTACTTACTTAATATATATATTTAATATATATATTTAATTCACTAAAATTTTAGACTTGTGGCAACCCTATTATATTATTTTATATTTTTACATAGAGACGCGAAATTGGCCTATTTCACCTATTAAGTTTTATGGATTATTATAGAAGATATGGAGCTGGACTGACCGGATACATTGCTTTTAGCTTTTTAAATACATTTCATTTTCAAAAGGAACTAAATTTTAACAACGTGATTATTTTTCGCACGTGCGTTGGCTTTCGCTCTTCAGAATGAGAGTTCTCAATTATTGAATTTGATTAAATATTAAGGGAGATATCGTGTGGTAACCCAAAAATATATTTTAGAAATAAGTATATAGATAAAATAAAACTATGGAAGTTAAAAAATCGAACCTTAGTAATCGAAATTTAAAAAAACCGCAATTCTATATTAACCCAGTAGATAATTTCTGGAGTTAAAAGTCCTTCCGAAAGGCCTTCCTGCGAGTCAAAAGTCTTTCCACTCTACATTCCTTTCTCCTTTCCTTTTTTTATGGAATGACACAAATCGAAGTACATTTATACCCAGTAATGGTTGGCGATAAATTACTTTTGCATGCAAGCAGCTGGCGAATTTAACATGGCGATGTCCTAGGAAGTGTCAATTGCCCCCAGCTGCATCCCTTTTTCGATAGATCCGAACTAGTCCTAAATTCTATAGTTCCGAACCAGTTCTAAAATCGACAGACGAAAGAAAAAGATATCATAATTTTTCAATCTTTTCGGGTTTTCCCTGTGTGCGATTTTAAATTATTTTGACAGAAATGTGTTTTAAATTTGAAATTAAATTTGTTTGAATGATTACAAGAAATGTACATTTACATACCTTTGGCTGTAGCTGAGTTTGCAGAGGTACTTGCTGTTATTGGCTAGATTCCTGAAAGTCCCAAGATGTTAAGATGATATTACAAATTTTTGTTTTGTGTTACCACGCTATGAAAAAGCATTTGGGAAGTGCAGAATGGAAGCGTATTTGAACGAAAAAGCCTCCAAACACATATCTATGTAAAGTAAACAAGCCCCCCGCTGCATCTCTTTTTCTATAGTTCCGAACCAGTTCTAAAATCGTTACCTTACATATAGATTTCCAATGAAAAATGTGAAATAAAATAGTTTTTTTAAAGTACCACATTTCGCCGATTTTGGACTTGTAAGAATCTAGTTACTATCGGACTGGTTCGTTTTTGGCGATACAACTCTAGTACGGAACTAGAAATTTGATTCACTAGTTCGCTATTTCCCTGCAGGGTAGTTCACACAGAGTTAAGCGGATTTCTCGAGGAAACTCAAGCTTTTCGTTTGCAGTGGGTGATAACTCCGATAACGGCATCTACGGGGCGAGAGTTTATAAAAGTAGTGATGATTCTATTCTTTCCCCACAATATGTTTTTATAGGAATAATTCTTTCGGTTAGTCGGAAATACAATCATGTCCTCCGCTTGTTCTTACCCAGGCTATCGTAGCTTATGCTCTGGTTACTATGAAGTGATGGAACTTGACTGTTTAAAATCTGTGTTGTTTTTATGATGGAAAATCTACAGTCCTACATTTTGTAGAATTAATCAATTATTTTCCGTCACTGGGACGGCTTAAAATCGGAAAGCCTTTTCTACTCGGTATAGTTGAATAGTTTTATAATCCTTTAGCCGTTATTTAAAATTTCTCAAAGCATATTCGTAAGCTGGATTTCGGGGCAGCAAAGGTCTCGGGGGCGAAGTAGAGTGCCAATTGAAGGATCTAAAGTTTTATTCCATCTCCGAACGCCAAGTTTTTCCATGGCGGAAATACACTACCGAGGTTTGTCACTGCATATCGGAAGGCAACCACGATTAGAAACGTTTTAGTTAGTGGTCAAGCCAGGCATCGCAAGTGGGACTACCGGCTGCTAGAGAGCACCTCTATCCACTTGACCACGGCGAACGAGCTTTCTATAGCTCTTTAAATCACAAAACTCGCTGTTTTCCAGACATGTATTTTTTTTTTACAGAAGCGTATTACATTTACGAGCATTTCTTTTATTCGTCCTGAGAGATGCAAATTTTGAATTGATCTTATATACGGTTATGTCTGTATATCTTTACCGGTTTTCTGAAGAAACTTAATTGCAATTGTTTTAATTGTTAACAGGGAATTTCCCAAACATCGCTAACATGCGTTCACTTCATATTTGAGTGCCAATAGTTCTTTGCTGATATTACAAATGTACATACGAGTTATATACTTGTACCAGGAGTGATATGTAAATCAGGGATGTTGCGAATATTTGCATTCGCATTCGGTATGCGAATGATTCGCATCATTTTACACATTCGCTTTCTTATCAAATGATACGAATTCTTTGCGAATGCGAATGTGTGCATGGGCAGAGAGTCCACTCTAATATTTTTGAAATGGTTGTAAGGGCCGGTTGTTAAATGTCTGGTTATCGCTACCTCCCAGTTAAACATCATTATCGACGATTTCGACATCATGCATATAACATGGGATGTGCTGTATTTAACCGGAGCTTCTACCTCCGATTTGTGTTAAGTCTGTCTAATCGGCTTTTAGCTTCAGGCGCTATATGGTTAAGTAGTATATCAAGAAACATTGACGGGCCTTCAACAAGTACTGCTAGACGTCTTATAAGCTACCTAGAAAAAATTTTAGATTCCTCAAGCGAAAACGAAGGCTCGGATCTAGAGTCTGGAGACATTAAAAATGTAAAATCAAAGCTCAATTGAAAGCCTATCTTAAAGAAAAAAGAGATCATTTCGGTGAAAATCCTCTCGATTGGTGGAAACTAAATTAAAATACGACCATACGAGCGCTCCTCCCGCCAGCGTTCCAAGTGCAGGGCTGCCAACTTCGCTTAAGCCGTGCCATTTTTGGGCGCATTTTACTTCAATGGCACTTGGTTTTGCAATTCGACAAAAATGGCACTTCTGTAAAAAAATAACATTTCAATACATTTTTGTGAAATCCTTTACGTGTAGGACCTACACTGTAGGTACTTCTTTTTCTCAACTAAAAATTTCTAATTTATAAAGGCTATATAACTGGTTTGTCTTATTTTACCATTGCACACTTGTTTTGGTAATATGGTTCTTATTTTATTGCTAAAATGGGAATCATTAAAAAGAATGGCACCAATTTTTGGCACTTCTATTTTTCTATTTGGCGCATTTTGGCACTTTTTCATCCTCAATATGGCACCTCATAGCTAAGGATAGTTGACAGCCCTGTCCAAGTGAGCAATTGTTCAGTGCAGCCGGCCTTATATACAAGCCTCTAAGAAATCGCGTCATGGGAGAAAAGACAGCAAAACTACTTTTTTTTTTGGAAATATAATATGCCCCTTTTTAACTTTGACTACTAGATTAAAACGCTGTATAGGTTAAGTACTCGTTCAATGTTCTAATAATTTACAAAAGTTTTAAGTAATAAAAACGATGACTTAAGTTGATTATAGCTGTTTTAATGTTATTCCTAACATTCGCATTCGCACATTCGCATTCGCATTGGTGAATGTGAAAAATATGACATTCGAAATATCCCTAATGTAAATATATAAATGCATGTTTGTTCTAAAACTGGTTCGAAATGCGTATTTTCACATTCGCATATGTATCTATGCAAGTGAGACTTCACTAATCGATGACTTATCAACGGAATTCCCTGGAGGCTGGTTCATGTGGGTTTTTAGTACTTCATTATTTATAACTGCACTTTGTACGGGTTGCTGAGAGAAATGCTAAAATATGAAAAGCAAAGTACTTATGTGCATATAAGTTAGATACCTCTTTAATGTTGTACATTTTAGACGACGAGAGTCTAACTGTGGTCGAAACTATTGACTAGCAGACATCACAAAGAAAATATGTCTAATGAAAAAGTCGTTGTACAGATCAAAATGCCATTCAACTTAGAGGATTCAGCGTACTTCGCTTAATGAGGCTTGGCTGTCTCATCGCCTCTGACAGTGGAAGCCTTTGTAACGTTAGTTATTTATATGAACCAGCACTACGCCCGACTACTTCCGAGCAAACAGAACATCTCAATAGAGTTAGACACGATAAGCTGAACTATACAAGCTTGTGTTGGTAATTCGTAAATGTCACGAGGAAATACAAACTCTTCTGTAATTTGTTTGAGGGCCTCCAGCAAACTTGAATAGCCTACGTAGGATTTTCGCTCGGCAGTCCTGACAGGAGCCCCCCTAAAATATGTTATACTAAGTAGAGAGCACCCAGGCATTCGCTTCTGGGATAGTGATCATCTCTGGATTTTTGTTCCACATCATACACGTTTCTCTTTGATGCATTCGGTCAGGATTACAGTCCTGGCGAGTTGGTATTGTAATTTTATGGTCAGGAATCGGTATGGGGGCCACACTCTCTAAGATTTTCAAGTGCTCGGATGTACCATGAGTCCAGAAAGCTGTCTCTCTGAGTCTGACGGCTGCAATAACGGCTATCGCTAGAGCAAATACGCCAAGTGGATGCAGATGTTAGAGCTTTAGTAGGTGAGGAGTATAGAGCTCCGTTTATGCGTAGCTCCACACTTTTTGTACCCTATGAAATTGTTTAATCGCTGTTGCTTTACTAAGGACGCGTTACCAAATAAGGCTCCGTAAAGTGAAATCGGACCAATCGCTTTTTTTACAGGTTAAGAGCGCTGTTGTGGATTTTCAGAGCGGCTTACTGTCGAGCATTACTCCTAGATACTTTACAGTCACAGGGTTTAAGGAAATTTCCCCTGAACGATTACCGCAACATCATCGGCATGTACAATAACTTGCTTAGTTGATTCACCATCATTACCCCGCTAATTCTGAACTCGCCACCCTACTGGTGAGCAAATGGCGGGTGTGCCCAACCAGAGCTTTATCCACTACGTCAGAGCAGAGGTAGTCGCATACGGGAGGAGCGGCCATGTACAGGAAGTCTTGATTTCTAGTAGTCGCTCAATTTTCGAAACAACTGAGTTTGAGAGCTGTCTCCGTAGATCTGGCCTTACGGTAGGCAGCTGTCCATCCTTTCCAAAATGGAGGAAAATGTTTTTTGTTTTTTTGGAAAACATAAAAATACGAACTACCAATTCGGAGATGCTCTATCTTTTGCTGATATTATCTACTTCCGGTTACGACCGGAAATTGGTTAAATAGACCGGAAGTCAATTTTTTGAAATAAAATATATACACGTTTTTACCATAGATTCGGATTTTGCGAACAAAAGTAGGTATTTTTTGTTGGAAACTTTTTTCAACCTCTAAATGACCTTCGAACTTCAACTCTTCCTGGACCTTTAAAATGGAGGAAAATATGGTTTTTTTTGTATTATTGGAAAACTCGAAAAACATGAATTATCAAGTCGCGGATGCTTATCTTTCGGTGGTATTACTGAAACGGAAGGTCATTATTTTGACCGGGGGTCCATTTCAAAAAAAAAAAGTTTCCGACAAAAGTTACTTTTTTTTCCGCATGTCACATTTATAAGGATGGACTTCCGGTCTGTTTAATCAACTTCCGGTCGAAACCGATGGGCGCATGCTCTAGGACACCCAGTATTCCCTTGTCGTACGTCGTCTCTTCTCCATTAAAACAAATCGTTTTTAGTTTTGTTTTGTGTTTTTTTGTTTATTTACTTTTCATATTGTGTATACGCAAAGAGAGATTTACATACATATGCATTTGGGAAATAGAAATTTTGCATAATTCAGGCTGCTCTTATAGAATCATGTATGCGCCCGCAATTAAGCGCTATCACACAGCTTCAAGCTTTCTCTTTCTCTGTGGATTATGTTTAATGGCTGCGGCCATAGTTTCTTTTTTTTGGATCACTTTTCGTTAGACAAACATATTTTCAAGTTCTTTCTCAATCGTCCTAAGCTTTTTATTGTTTACAATTTCATTTTCAAATGTTCATATGCCTTGACTTGATTTATCGATTTTTCTTTTATGGCAGCTAAATTTTTTAATCTGTTCTTTGAGTTAGTGTTTTAGCTTTTTTATAAACGGCTTTAGGTTTGGACTTCTATTATGTTTTGTGTTGTATGTTTAAAAGGGNATGCTCTAGGACACCCAGCATAGGCAGTATTCCCTTGTCGTACGTCGTCTCTTCTCCATTAAAACAAATCGTTTTTAGTTTTGTTTTGTGTTTTTTTGTTTATTTACTTTTCATATTGTGTATACGCAAATAGAGATTTACATACATATGCATTTGGGAAATAGAAATTTTGCATAATTCAGGCTGCTCTTTTAGAATCATGCTTGCGCCCGCAATTAAGCGCTATCACACAGCTTCAAGCTCTCTCTTTCTCTGTGGACTATGTTTAATGGCTGCGGCCATAGTTTCTTTTTTGGGATCACTTTTCGTTAGACAAACATATTTTCAAGTTCTTTCTCAATCGTCCTAAGCTTTGTATTGTTTACAATTTCATATTCATATGCTTTGACTTGATTTATCGATTTTTCTTTTATGGCAGCTAAATTTTTTAATCTGTTCTTTGAGTTAGTGTTTTAGCTTTTTTATAAACGGCTTTAGGTTTGGACTTCTATTATGTTTTGTGTTGTATGTTTAAAAGGGCAATTGTTTTGAATTGTTTCTTTCTTTTTTTTTCTTGTATGGAAAATATGTATGCGGCTATGTGCGTGAGTTTTAGATGATTTCATTTTTTATATTTTGTTCATGGTTTATTTTTTGTTTTTATTGTAGAGAATTAGTGTTTGTTTGAATTACATTATTGTGTTTTTTTTTGACTTGTTTAAGAGAGTTAGTGTTTGAATTATTTTTAAATTGTGTTTCTTTCCTTTTCAATTTGCTTAAATTTTTAATAGTTTTAAATTTTATTACACAACTTGTTTCTTGTTCTTAATTAATTTAATATTAATGCTGCTTAATTTTTTATTTTAATCTATTATCTTTTCTT